>NW_020201974.1:11368-40052 GCF_001531365.2 Cynara cardunculus var. scolymus
TTTGATCACTAATTGAGTCTGATAAATTTGTATAGTCCACACGGTTTATCTTTTTGAGCCTAAAAAGAAGCATATGTTGCTTTATCTTTCTACACTACACAGATTTTGCATTTTATACGTTATTTTGCCAAAACATTCATAGATATGCTTTTATTAAGCTATCGATGATTGAATGGAAGACCTGGTGAGATGAGCCTCATAAAGTCTCATATATACAGTAAATCCATTGTACTGAGTATATCTGTTATACTCACAGGCCAATCTTTTTATAAGATTGAAAACAATTTCATTCGTTGAAATTGGTTGTTACTTTCCTATTCCCTTAATCTGAAAAGATTAAATAAGTGGATTTGCAAAGATCTACTTACAATTTCATGAATTGACGGCTTACGCGGAGGATTTCATTCATTCTTGTGTATGATGGAATGATTCTCATTTCATCATAAGGGGGAGTATGTAATAATGAATGAAATATCCAATTCCGAACATTATAAGGGGAATTTGATGTAAAGATCAACGGGGAGTAACATCAAAAATGGCAAAAGACTCAAAAGGAGTGCGACTGGAGATGATTACAAAAGATTATTCCTGTGCTAAAATGACTGAGAGATGTTGAATGTGAAGATTCATTTTTACAATAGTTTACTGAAGATCAACTCTAAAGTTTGTTATTGTTTCTGAAGATTTTTGTTGATACTGTTCTACATTGTCAAAAGAGAAGATCATCGCGGTTCTACATTCGAGGGGGAGAATGTTAGAAGATCTTTCTCAACAAACGATTGTCTGAAGTTTCAAGTTGAAGATTGTTTTGAAGAAGATATAATGTGCTTAAAGCTTCAAAATTCAAACGAGACTCAAAGCGTGCAAATTCTTTCAAGTCTGAATACAAAGGGGGAGAATGGTAGGAATGAAATTCAGTGTAAAATTGTATTCGTCTTGAAAGATAAAATTGTCTATAATTGTATAAAAGTCATCATGTTTGAATTTTATTAGAGAAGTTTGACTTTGACCATGTGTATTGTTTGACCCTATAAATAGGGTGAGGTCTTTGTAATCTAGGTAATAAGCTAAATTATAAAATCATATTACGTATAATACAGTTTGACCATCCTTTGAATGTTTGACTTTCTCTCTCAAATATACTTCATAGTGTTCTTGAAGATTGCCATGGATTTATTGAAGATTCATGAAGATTGATTAAAGAGGGACAACACACTTCTCTCAACCCAACAAACATCTACCCCCACCATGAAATCCACCAAGCCACTTAAATTTCTAATCTCTTAAAACTTGTCTTCAATATTCAAATGGTGAATCGTCTTAATTCATGTACCATATCTTTCTTGTTCCGCTTTTAAATCAGTGGAAAGACACTAATAAATTTCAGTAAATATAGAATGGATCGAATGTTAAGTTCCTATCCGAACAAGATGTTGGTCCCTTGAGGGTCTACAAGATATGTAAAACAGTTTGTAGAAGGGCGGGATGAATACAAACACAATATTTTCAAATTTAAATTGTATATTGATAGAGAAGATCATAAAAAATTTACAAGATTGTTTGCGGAAAGATAAGGTAAGAAAACCTATCTAAACAATCTTTGGTTACACACAGATTCTTAGCAAATGAGAAAAAAAATGTTGTAAAGAAAAGTTATTTTACTTAAGCTCTAGAATGCTCAAAGTAAGAATTAGGTTAAGAGAGTGAGTTGTGTGCACTCTGCATGGAGAAGAAACACTTCTATTTAAACCCGTTGCATTAAATGCACATTTAATGCAATATGGTAGGGTTAGAGTGCGTGTCAAGCCTTAAGAGGAAGGTTTGTCCTTTGCTACAATGAATAGTACAAAAAGCCTATTCATGAGCAGACATCCTTACCTAAAGTTGGTGGGCAATAGGGTCGACTAGTCGGCTCCATACCGTACTAACAATTAGAAAGGGTATGGTTTTGTCCTTTGTGTGTATAAGAACAAAACAACAACAATCGTGCTTGGCAAGCTTCCTTTGATCGTTGAATGCTGGAATGACTTGGAAGTCTCTTCAGCATTCGCTGAGGCTTGAGCAGTCTTCACACATATTTAGACATGCTTGTAATCACTGAGTACCGCTTCAAATCACGTATGCGTCAGTCTCTAATATTCAGTTTCAGTCTTCGACATTAGCTGAAGGTTCTTTGGTGTGAGTGTTGTCTTCTTGAAGTATCGCTGTTGCTGATTGAATTACAATATAAGTTCTTCCGCGATCACTGAACATGTTCAATGAAGATCGCTAGAACTGAAAAGACAGAAACATAAAATACTTCGTATAAGTGAAAAGGGATTATCATCAAATCACTAAGAGAGAGGATCAACAATCTCCCTCTATTTGATGATAACAAGACAACATAAAGAAAGTTGTCTTACCAAATAATAGTAAGAAAAATTAACATATAAAGTACATGTCCCTTTTTACTATTTTGGGATCTTTTTCAGTGAGTCAGTCTTTGCTTGAGAATTTTTTTTTTCTTAAGTCATATCTAAGAGAAAATTACAAGTATGGAAATTGAAACTAAAAGCTTATTCACTGAAGTATAGATTGTCAGTGAATGTACAAAGTAACATTGGAACTCATAAACTTGTGTCCCTATTACTTTTCTCAGGGATCTTTTTCAGTGAAGTACATAAAATACTCATTTTATTATCATTGGTAATATTACAAGTAGTTTATTATATGTCTAATACTTACAGACTAGAAGATTAATCACTGAAAGTAGACATAGTAAAATAGATTTACAAGGAAAAGTGAATAGTATTACAAAGAGAAACTAATCTAGAACACTTAGATCTATATAGCTATGTACATCTTCACCAAGGTTCTTTCACCGTAGGCATTCCCTTCGTATCTTCAGGTCCACGACTTTTTCAGACATGCTATCATCTATCTAGAGTAAGAGGTAAACCAAATGACCCATTGGACATAGATGTAGCTCTGACATTCTCTGAAATCTGACTTCACCTTCATAGTGAAGGAATATAACTCCTAACTCAGGTTTGAAATGCACAGAGTTGGGTGTATAGGGACCCTTATCTGGCAAGTCGAGATTCAGCATAGAAATGTATATACTCTCATGACCCTTCAGGATTTCATCTAAGGAGAACCTTGTTTCATGTTCGTTTCTTAGAAATGGTCCATCATTAGGATTAGAGAGATTTTGTTTCTTCTTCCCACCTATCTTCAGAAAAGGCCTGTCAGGGACTGCGACATACCTGGACATCCGTTTGATGAGATCGCTGATGGTGTCTTCGATAATCGGCTTATGTCTTGACTTGGATCGCTGAATGGCTTGCCTGATCTCCAACCATTCGTTGTATCCGTAGCGACCAAGGTAGGAAGGATACTCGGTGATGGCATCGAAATTGTCCCTGGTGGTGAGTATTGAGACCAGTGTTCCACCGTCTTTTGAACGTCCGCTGATGCTGATGCTGATGATCGGGAGTGGACTGATTCTCTTCTTCAGCTTTACTTCACTCCATCGCTTGTCCTTTTCGACTAGCTTCAAGTTCTTCTCATGCTCAGCTTCTGCAATAGAAAGAAGTTTAGCTTGGGCTTGGACAGCGTTCACCTTCTTCTTGGACTTTCTCTTGGGGATAATCTTCTCAGCTAGTGACTTGGCCAGTTTTAATCTGTCTTCAGTCTGCTTCCTCTGAAGCTCTAGCTCTTCTTCAGCCCTTAATGCCTCGAGTCTTTCAGCTTCTGAAAGGAAGTCAAACTCACCACCACTAGAGGTACGAAGAGGGATTTTTACTCTAGTCTGGTTGAGTGACTCCTTTAGCTGAGCCATCTGTTGGTCGGTGGGAGCACTAGAGACAGGGTTTTCAGGGACCCATTCCAGTCGACCACAGATAGTTGATGGAATTTGAAGTTGATAAAGTGAAGTAACTACTACCTGAAAGGTAGAGTCTTCAAATAAGGGTTGAGGGATATTGAAAAGTACCTTCAGATTCCCTTCTTCAGCAACCGCTTTGCCTTTCCACAGGTGGTCCTAGTTCTTTGACAGAGCAGACTCTCCTTCCCTTTGCTCCCCCTGGAAAGCAGAATCCCTGAGGGCAACTCCCTTGGTGGAGGTTATTGGCTTCTGATACTTGATGGTAAAGTCATCTTTTTCATCATCATCATCATCATCACCATCTAGGTCACGTTCAGGGTCTAGGAGAACAAGTTCGTCATCTTCATCATCATCATCTTCGTCTTCATCATTATCATCATCACTGTGTAGAGGTGATGGGAAGAGCGTCATCCCTTGGGATGGTATCAACCTCCTCAGCTGTACCAGCTTTGGTGGTCGGGATTACAGGAGCAGCAATCGCTTCAGCTTTAGGAGCTTTAGCTTCAGCTACAGATATTGTTGGAGCAGCAGCAGCATCAGATGGTCCAGCAGCGTTGGACCTCATCTCCCCCTCTCTGGCTAAGACTTGAGAGTATAAGCCAGAGAGTTCGTCCACGCACTGATGCTGGAGAACCATCATTTCCTCTAGCCTTGACAGAGCACCGGCTAGAGTTGTCGTTGCCTCACGCGTCTCATTGAGCAGAGCGCGATCATCAGCAGAGAAAGAAGGCGGGATCACTGGAGCTGGTTAACGGACATCATTCAGGTTCTGCTGAATAAGTCCCGTCTGCTGAAGGGAGAGACCCTGAACATGGAGAGAACAGCAATGCTTCAGTGTTGGCTCGAACAGCTTCTTGGAGAGTCAAGAGGTGACTCTGAACTACTTGAACGTCTGCTTTGAGGGCTGATAGGTCCGCATCAAGGTCAACCTTGCGGGGCATCTCTTGGTGAACTTCAATCATCTTGTAGAAAACTGAATCAACGGCTGGGAGAAGGAGCTTGACATCAGATGCCATGTCATAGTCATCATCAATCTCTTCATCCTCTTCGTCTTCTTCCTTCTCGCCCTCGTCCTTTTCCTCCTCTTCTTCAGCATCTAGCTGATGCATAGAAGAAGGACCTGCAATAGAAGAAGGGTGAGCATCAAGAGGCTCAAGGTTAGTAGAAATGAAACGGTAGGAGGATGGAATACCTGAGGGGCCATCAATGACATCCAAAGGATTGTCACTGGCGTCAGCAAAGATGTCCTCGAGAGGATGGACATCTGTATATTGAGGAGCATCGAGAGGAGCAACCTCAGGTCCTGTTATAACCAAGTTTTAGACAACCTGGGTTGAGGTAATTTATACGTGTTTATTTTGTGGATTACGTGAAATATGCATGTCTAATTAGAAATTCATGAACTATATATATGAAATGTGAACATGATATTGTGCATGCATATATTTGAAAAGATGGCATGATGTATATATGATTTATACATGAATGCATGTGGCGTGAAGCATACATGAGGTGTTGCATATATGTGATAAGATATTTTGGTAGAAACATTATTATAATATTTAAAAACTTGTACCTTCATGGTTAAGAAATCATGAATTTTATAATGAAAAGCCATCACCGCCTAAATTACCTCTATTGGTTAAAGCCATCACCGCCTTTGATAGAAAAATATATAAATAAGGAAAAGATACGATCTTATCTTATCTTGAATTTTTTTTAGAAAGGAACCTTTTTGAGAAATGGAAAGTGTGTAACGGTGAAAGATTTCTTGAGAAAGATTAATACAGAAAGGTGAGTGGGGGTGTTTCAGAGTTGGTATCAGAGCCTGAGTTTAAGAGATTTAGGTATTCACATGCATGATACCTAGACTTAAACTATTTCATTACATATTAGGGTCCCAGACATATTAGCACCTTTGGAATAAATATGATAAGTTAAAAGATCAGTGTGTAAGGTATTTTCGTATTACATCTGGCCAATGTAATTTTGAATCTACAGGTACATAACTGAACTTGGACACTTTATTATATTTGGGAATGTGAAAATATGTGTATTAACTTTGTTATCTATAGATGGCTAGTAGATCAAGAAGGTCAGAAAGGATCACCCGCCCCAATGAAGAAGAATCCCCTGTTGCTCCTATTGGCACCTTTGAGGGCAAAAGCAGAGGCAGAGGTAGGGGATAGACTAGAGGCAGAATAAGCCAGCCAGAAATCAATATGAATCAGGCAGAATCAAACTCTGAAAATATGAATCAAGAACGGATGTCTAACCCAGAATATGTAACAAAAGACATGTTAGCTGAAGAAATGAGAAAGCTAAGGGAAACCTTGACTTCTATTTTGAGGAATCCTGCCAGAATAGAAACAGGCATAATTGAAGTTACTCCATCAGTTCCAATTCTCAATAACAGGGAAGGAGATATAAAGATGTTTCTAACCTGCAAACCACCAACCTTCTTGGGAGAAAGAGATCCAATTAAAGCTATGTGTTGGATTAAAGAGATAGAGTCTTCATTCAATACCATCTGATGTACAGAAACAGATAAAGTCAGATTTGCAGTCTCTATATTGAAATCAAATGCGTTATTCTGGTGGGAAGTAGAATCCTTAGCCAGAACAGATATTTTGCAAACTATGACATGGTTAGAGTTTGTCAACAGATTCAAGGAGCAGTTTTGCCCAAAAGCTGCCATTAGACAAATGGAAGAAGACTTTCTAAAATTGGAACAAGGAAACAGAACTGTGAGAGAATATACAAAGAAATTCATCGAATATTCAAGATTTACAGAACATTATATTTCCTCGGAATCTAGAAAAATGGAAAGGTATATTTGGGGATTGAAACCATCAATCCGAGAATTTGTCATAGCCATGAATCCGGCTACATTTTCATTGACCGTTGACGCAGCATAGGTAACAGAAAGAAATAAGAATAGACAAGAAGAAGGGAAAGCAATAGAAAAGAGGAAATGGGAAGGTCTATCAACCGGATACAAAGAACCAAAAATTGTAAAGCATGGAAACATGCCCATACAAAGATTCAATGAAAGGACTTGTCCCCGATGTCATCAAGTTCATTAGGGAGAATGCAGGATTGAGCTAAGAAGATGTTATAAATGTAGTGAAACAGGTCATTTGTCGAATGTTTGCCCAACAGTAAAAGGGTGTTTTAATTGTAATTCTCCATATCACCTCAGACCAAATTGTTCACAATTGAAAACCCCACAGTTAACCATGGGGAGCAATACATCAACAGGCCAAGGAAGACCAAATATGGCCAGAGGAGCAACGGGTGGGGCGCGGGGGTCGATCTTTTCAAATAACCAAACATGAAGCAAAAGCTACACCCGATGTAGTAACAGGTACATTTTTTGTGAACTCCTTACATGCTAAAGTGTTATTTGATTCGGGTGCAAACTTCTCATTTGTATCCCCATCATTTGCCTTATGTGATCATAAGAATTCTGTGCCACTTGACGATAAGTTAGTAGTTGATACTGCTAACGGTCAAGTATCCGTGAGTTATGTGTTTAAAAACTACACTATCATGATTGAGGACTATGAGCTACCCATCCGATTGTTTCCCATGCCTATGAAAGAATTTGATGTAGTAATAGGGATGGATTGGTTGGCAGAAAATAAGGCCAACATCGTTTGCGATGAAAAGATGATTAGAATTATGTTGCCTGACAGAGGGACAGTCGTAATTTATGGTGATCATCAGCATCATCGTACCAACTTGCTATCTGTGATGAAAGCCAGAACATGTATCCAAAAGAAATGCCAAGGATTTTTAGCTTACATAATTGATGCCAAGAAAGAAAAGAGTAAGCAAGAATTAATTCCGGTTGTCAGTGAATATCCTGAAGTCTTTCCCGAAGACTTGTCAGGGCTACCTCCAGATAGAGTTATTGAATTCGGGATTGATTTGATACCTGGAGCAGCACCTGTAGCAAAAGCACCGTACAGATTAGCTCCATCAGAATTAAAAGAACTGGTTACGCAATTAAAGGAGTTGTCAGACAAGGGATTTATCAGACCAAGTACTTCACCATGGGGAGCTCCAGTTCTGTTTGTGAAAAAGAAAGATGGCACTATGCATATGTGTATTGATTATCGAGAGTTAAACAAATTGACCATAAAGAACAAATATCCATTGCCCAGGATCGATGATTTATTTGATTAACTGGTATGAGCCAATTTCTTCTCAAAGATTGATTTGCGATCAGGATACCATCAGTTAAAAGTCAAAGAAGATGATATAGCAAAAACAGCATTCTGAACCAGGTACGGGCACCATGAATTCTTGGTTATGCCATTTGGTTTGACTAACGCACCTGCAGCTTTCATGGATCTGATGAATCAGATATGTAGAGAATACCTCGATAAATTTGTCATTATATTTATCGATGATATTCTTATATACTCCAAAACCCAAGAAAAGCATGCAGAACATCTTCGATTGATCCTTGAACTTCTGAAAAGAGAAAAGTTGTATGCTAAACTATCAAAATGTGAATTTTGACTAAGGGAAGTCCAGTTTCTAGGGCATGTTATATCTAAGGATGGAGTAAAGGTAGATCCAGCAAAGATTGAAGCCGTTGCAAAATGGGAGGCACCGAAAACACCATCTGAARTTCGAAGTTTCTTGGGATTGGCAGGCTACTACCGCAAGTTTATTCAAGATTTCTCTAAAATAGTTGTTCCTTTGACGAAATTAACTCGAAAGAACGTCAAATTTCACTGGAAAGAAGAACAGCAGAAAGCCTTTCAATTATTAAAAGACCACCTATGCAGTGCTCCGATACTATCTTTACTCGATGGAACTGAAGACTTTGTGGTATATAGTGATGCATCAAAATTGGGTTTCGGCTGTGTCTTGATGCAAAGAGGGAAAGTCATATCATATGCATCTCGACAATTAAAAGATCATGAAAATTACTATCTGACACAAGATATAGAATTGGCGGCTGTGGTTTTTTCTTTAAAGATTTGGAGACATTATCTTTTAGGAACGAAGTGCCAAATCTATATTGATCATAAGAGTCTGCAACACTTTTTTAACCAGAATGAATTAAATATGAGACAGCATCGATGGATTGAACTTGTTAATGATTATGACTGTGAAATTTTGTATCACCCAAGAAAGGATAATGTTGTAGCCGACGCTCTGAGCCGTAAAGAAAGAAGTGGAACCATCAAGGCAGTGGCAATGAAAATAAGTTTAACCCCAGACTTGCACAAGAAAATACAGAGATGCCAAAAAAAGGTTGTCAACGAAGAAAACAAGAAATCAAAAAAACTGGGTAAAATAATTTCCATTATGGAGCCGAATGGGAAAGGAATATTATGTTTCCAAGGTCGGATATGGGTATCAAATTATGGGAATACACGAGAAACCATCCTAAATGAAAGCCACAAGTCCCGTTATTCCGTCCATCTAGGTACCAACAAGATGTATAAGGATATGAAGGCATTTTATTGGTGGTCAGGTCTCAAGAAAGACATCGCAAGATACGTAGAACGATGCTTAGCTTGCCTGCAAGTTAAAATTGTTCATCAGAGACCCTATGGGAATCTACAATCATTGGAAATACCGATCTAGAAATAGGATCACATTACGATGGACTTTATCATGAAATTACCCCGAACTCCAAAAGCTTATGATGCAATATGGGTAATAGTAGACCGTCTATCAAAGTCTGCATATTTTCTACCGATGAAAGAGACTTATTCATTGGAAAGATTGGCTCAAAATCTATATCAAAGAAATTGTGACTAGACATGGAGTTCCATTGTCCATCATATCTGATAGAGACAGTCACTTTACTTCAAAGTTCTGGGAAAGTCTGCAAAGAGCTTTGGGATCACAAATCAGATTGAGTACGGCATATCACCCACAAACAAATGGACAAAGTGAAAGAACCATCCAAACCCTCAAAGATATGTTGAGATCTTGTGTCATCGACTTCGGGGGATTATGGGAAGAACATTTGATGTTGATAGAATTTGCCTACAATAATAGTTATCACTCAAGCATCCAAGCGGCACCTTATGAAATCCTATATGGAAGAAAATGTCGAACGCCGTTGTGTTGGAATGAGGTAGGTGAAAAATAGTTGACAGGTCCCGAGATTGTGCAAGTAACGTCTGAAAAGATTGACCAGATTCGGACAAAAATCAAAACTGCCCAAGATCGACAGAAAAGTTATGCCGACAAACGAAGAAAACCAATTGAATTCAACGTAGGTGACTTTGTAATGTTAAAGGTATCTCTATGGAAAGGTGTTATGAGATTTGGGAAGAAAGGCAAGCTTAGTCCAAGGTATATTGGACCATTTAGAATCTGCAAAAGAATTTGACCGGTAGCTTATCAGTTTGAATTACCAGAAGAACTCCGCCTAATTCATAGCACATTTCATGTATCAAATCTACGCAAATGTTTGGCAGACTCAAGTTTAGCAATACACTCCCTGAGATTAAACTTGACAATAAGCTGAGTTTTATCGAGACACCAGAGGCAGTAACTGACAGAAAGACCATAGTATTAAGAAACAAGGAGATCAGTTTAGAAAAAGTGCAGTGGCGTTTTCATAAAGGTTCAGAAGCAACTTGGGAATTAGAATCTGATATGAAAACCCAATATCCGTTGTTATTTGAATAAGTGAATTTCAGGACGAAATTCTTTTAAGGGGGGAAGAATGTTATAACCAGGTTTTAGACAACCTGGCTTGAGGTAATTTATACGTGTTTATTATGTGGATTACGTGAAATATGGATGTCTAATTAGAAATGCATGAACTATATATATGAAATGTGAACATGATATTATGCATGCATATATTTGAAAAGATGGCATGATGTATATGTGATTTATACATGAATGCATGTGGTGTGAAGCATACATGAGGTGTTGCATATATGTGATAAGATATTCTGGTGRAAAYATTAYTATAATATTTAAAAACTTATACCTTCATGGTTAAGAAATCATGAATTTTATAATNTAAGAAATCATGAATTTTATAATGAAAAGCCATCACCGCCTAAATTACCTCTATTGGTTAAAGCCATCACCGCCTTTGATAGAAAAATATATAAAGAAGGAAAATATATGATCTAATCTTATCTTATTTTTTTAGAAAGGAACCTTTTTGAGAAAAAGAAAGTATGTGACGGTGAAAGAGTTCTTGAAAAAGATTAATCCAGAAAAGTGATTTGAAGATTCTGTGCTAATTGAAGATATGTTGTGTGTTTATATTCTGCAGAATCTGTGATCATTAAGGTGAGTTTTTTATGACTAAAAACCTTTATATATATATATATATATATAGTTATATAAACTGCTGGGTTTTGATGTTGGTTTTAAAGAAAACATGGTAAAACTATTTTGATAGTTTAAAGGTGTTATTGTTATATATTTGAGTATTAAAAACTGTTTTGGGAAAGATAAAGAAGAGATTGCTTCTTTAAAAATAGTTTGGGAAATGATATCCTGTTTTGAGGATTTAAAAGGGATATGATGTTTTGGAAATCATTGAAAGAATAGATTGTTCTTGAGTTTGAAAAGTTTTGATGATAAAATTGTTGGTTGAAAACTATAGAGAATATTCTTTTGAGACGATTGTGATTTTGATCTGTCTTCATTTGGATTTAATCTATAGATTTTATGGATAAAACAATGATTGAGGATTCGATAAGATGGTTGTGACTGAGGTCCATCATCCGAACTAGTTCATAGATTTTGAAGAAGAAATAAGGGTGACATATTAAGGAAAGGTGTCTCTTGGAATAAGGGTGGCATATCAAGGAGAGGTGTCTTTTAGAATAAGGGTGGCATATCAAGGAGAGATGTACCTTTGGATATAAGGGTGGCAATTGTGTATGAATATTATAGCTCTTACTATTATGTCTTTTAAGACTACAATAGATTTGAGTCCTTACTTCTTTGTGATTTGAGAACTCAAAAATATTTTTCTTATTAGAAATAATAGTATTGATGTTATTGAGAAGGGGACAACTTGGCCTATGGCCATTGGTGTTGGTTAAAAATGTTTTGGAACAAAATATTTGTTTTTATGAGGAATCAGAGGGACTCTGTTGTTCCTTGTAAAGAACCAGAGGGGCTCTGGTTGGTCCTCACTATAGAACCAAAAGGTTCTGTTTATTGATTTGAAAAATATGCAAGTTCATACTAAATGTACTAGTTGGACAAGAGACTCTGTATCTATTGATAAGAGTTTATGTGTCAAAATCATATTTTAAGAAGTATTTAAGAAAAAGATTATTTACTTAGAATCTTTTTATGAAAAACAGACCAAAGAGGCTCTGGTTGGCTTACACGTCGAACCAGAAGCTCTGGTTGATCATGTATTTTGAACCAGAAGCTCTGGTTAGTACAACCAGAGGCTCTGGTTGATCATGAACTCTTCATAATTACTCTTTTTATGAAAAAGGCTATCTTATTGATTGAAAGCTTAACTAAAGAACATTATAAGAAATTATATGAGCCAGAAGCTCTGGTTAGTACAACCAGAGGCTCTGGTTGAGGAACCAAAAGTTCTGGTTAAGAGACCAGAGGGGCTCTGGTCCTGTTTATTGAAATATATTCCAAGWATGGTTTGGAACCAGAGGCTCGATGGACCGAAACAGAATATGATTTAGTCTTTGCTACATGGAATGGATTATTTGAAAATGTTTTGGTGATCTTCACCCTGCATCACATAAAAAGGGAACC
The DNA here is from genome assembly GCF_001531365.2 of Cynara cardunculus var. scolymus. Lineage (NCBI taxonomy): Eukaryota > Viridiplantae > Streptophyta > Magnoliopsida > Asterales > Asteraceae > Cynara > Cynara cardunculus. The sequence goes on from NW_020201974.1 coordinate 23,976, forward strand.
TCACTAGACATTCATGTCTAACCCTCATTTTGTGTTTTCAAAAATATGTGTGCAGGTAATGGTAATAAGGGAAAGAGCATCATGTGAATTACTTCCCTATGTGCTTAGTTGTGTGAAGATCTTAATTATCCATATTTTGGAGTATAGATGATAGGATACATGAGCATGTACTTTTGGAATTTTTGAGTTGCGTATTTTACATTACAGACTCTTGTATTATGGACTTTTGTGGGAAACATGTATTCTATGTATGATATACGTGTTATATGCAATATATGGATTTGGGGATGTTACATGTCCAGTGGTGTGTGTTTCAGTATCAGGGAGGACGATCGTTGATACGTCATCAACATGTGTAAAGACCAAAGAAGGATAAGAAGAGAAAATGGTTGAGAAGAGACGTGGGTGTTCAGTGGTGGCAACGCTGATATTCACACCTTCAGTGATTCGGGTCAATGAGGCGGTTAGGATAGATGCCACTGATACGATAGTGATGGAAGGAATCCCTAAAGAGCTAGGAGGGTTAGCTAAAATTGCCTCGGGGTTAAGGCTAGTTTCAATAGTTGAAACCTGTCGAGTGGTTTCAGCCAGAGACATGGCTATCCCCTTTTTGTCTTGGCTCTGTGAGGAGAACCAAGAGTTGGTTGAAAAGGTCGTTTGGAAGAGGTTTTGGTGGCTGGGCTAGACTCGGGGGGGGGGGAGGGGTTTACCCTTGTTCTGGCCACCTGAGGAGAAGAGGTAGTGAGAGACACTATAGAAGAGAGTGTCACATCACTGTCCCTCAGCTTTTGATCCAGAATCCTGGATCCAAGCTTGGGAATCTGGAGGTTACCTTCCGTGGAGTATTTATCTCCAAAGATCTTAGCGAAGATCATCGAAAGAAACCTGGTGTAAGGCACCACCTTTTCTCGCTGGCGCTTGTTCAGCTTTTGCACCAAGTCATCGAAAATGACCGCAACATAATTTATATTGCAACGCTGAATCGCAGAAACACGAATCATCAAGGCGATCCTAGAGGCCTGGTCCTGACTTCCAGTCTTTCCACCCATTGAATGGATGAAGTGAGAGAACAAGTATTGCCAAATCGCTGACATCATGTTCTTCTCAATCTTCGATAAGGACTTCATGGGAGCATTTGAGTCCTTCTTTGGCAATTGATAGCCAATGGCATCGAGACATTCAATGATCACGGCCATTGTGGGTTCGCTATTGAAGGGGCCTTTGGGAAGGCGAAGAGTCGTCCTCATCGTGTTCACGCCAAACTTCACTTCCATACGATCGAAGGCCAAGTTGAACTGTTCAACTTGGCAGCCATGCTTGTCTTCGACATCCATGACCTCAACAGTGAACCAGAACTGCTGGAGAAGTTCCTTAACCATGATAGGTTCATGGTTGAGAGCGAAGCTTAGAGACGACTGTTTGAGAAAGTCAGCCGCCTCTTGGTAGTACGCCTTGGATGAGGGAATGTCCAACAAGGCAATGTGATTGTTGGCCTTGAAGGACACTTCATCTAGAGAGAATCCAACATTCTTGGCAGCCATATGTTTTTAGTAAGAATAAGACAAAACATATTGTTAGTAAAACCAAGATTTGTATTGGATAAGACTATAGGTAAGTTTTTGAATGAATAAAAACTTCTTTTGAAAAATCCTTAAAGAAGAAATAGGGTTTTTCAAGAAGAAAGTGTTTAAAGAAATTTGATTATAACCAAGTAAGAGTTGGTTAAATAATCGTCATTGTTTAATATTTCAAGAAAACAAGTTTCTTGAGATTATTAAACTTATTTCTTGACCTTAAAGAGTTTGAGAGAAAAGGTTGAGAGGTTCTTGAGAAAAAGTGAGAGTTCTTGCTTTGGAAATTCTTGCAGAGTTTCGTCTTTGAAATTTGTAAGCATGAAGAGAAAAGAGGAGAAGAAGTCTCATATTTATAGGTAGGAGGAGAGGGAAGAAATATGAGAGAGAGAAGAAATATGAGAGAGAGAAGAAATATGAGAGAGAGAAAAGACGAAGGTTGGGGAAAGGGGCCATGATGAAAAATGACACATTCTCATCCATGATTGAATGGCATTAAATGAGGTAGCGTATGACAATACCTTTTTGCGCGTCTCAAAGCGTTGCGCATTGTAAATAAAGAATGTCGTCATTAAGACGGTTCATTAACTATATTCTTTTGAAAAAGAAAGGTTTTTAAGAAAACGAAGAGTCATACAGTGTTTAAAAAAACACTGAAAAGATCGTTTAAAACATTTTTTGTCACTGAAGATGAAAAGCTCCAGTGAAGGTTTTAAGACATCAGTGTCAGTGATAAGAGAATCACTAAACCTGACATTTAAAAAAAATTTAATCACTGATCAAAAGAATTTAGTGATTATTTTGATTTTTAAAAGAACAAGTATAAAGATATACTTATATATATATATATATATATATATATATATATGGTCAGTGATAAGAGGATCACTTAAACCAACTTTTAAAACTTTAGTCACTAAAGAAGAAAAGCTTCAGTGAAGGTTTTAAGTTGAAGAAAAGAGAAGAGTAATCATACCTTAGAGAGAGTAGATATATTTACTCAAAAGTTTAGTGTCAGAGATAGAGCACTGAATCATTTCATTTACTGAGCGATGTTTTAATAGCTGAAGATTAGTCTTCAGTATTTAGCATCCCCAGTTCGCTGATCAATATATTAAATCTTGTCTCATCAAGAGGCTTGGTGAAAAGGTCAGCGAGCTAGTACTCAGGTGGAACAAAGTGAAGTTCAATATCACCATTCATAACATGATCTCTGATAAAATGATATTGGATTTCAATATATTTGGTCTTGGAGTGAAGTACAGGGTTGTTTGCAATTGCAATAGCACTAGTGCTATCGCAATAGATAGGAACCTTTAAAAACTGAAGATCATAGTCCATCAGTTGGTTTTTCATCCAAAGAATTTAGGCACAACAACTACCAGCGGCCACCTATTCAGCTTCAGTTGTTGATGTGGACACTGAGTTTTGCTTTTTGCTTGTCCAACTCACCAACTTTCCACCTAGAAGCTGACAGCCTCCAGTGGTGCTTTTCCTATCAATTTTGTAACCTGCAAATTCACTATCCGAATAACCTATTAGGTCAAAACCTGAACCTTTAGGGTACCAAAGACCCATGTTAGGAGTTCTCTTAAGATATCTGAAGATGTGTTTGACAGCAATCAGATGGGATTCCTTTGGTTCAGCTTGATATGTTGCACATAAGCATGTAGAGTACATGATATCTGGTCGACTAGCTGTTAGATACAACAGGGAACATTTACAGGCTTTCTATTTGGATCCTTGTTGAGAGAGAGTGGAGGAGCCATTGAAGTCTTCATAGATGAGCTATTTGATAGATCAAATTTTTTCAGCATGTCACGAACATACTTACTTTGATTGATAAAGATACCTTTATCTGATTGTTTGATCTAGAGACCTAAAAAGAAGGTTAGTTCTCCCATCATGCTCATCTGATATTCTTTCTTCATGCGATCAGCAAACCGAAAACACAAAGAGGGATTAGTGGAACCAAATATAATATCATTCGACATAAATTTGGACTAGAATGATGTGACCCTTAACTTTCCTAAGAAATAAGGTCTGGTCAATCTTTCCACGAGAAAATTTCTCAGAGATGAGAAAAGAGGAAAGGGTATCGTACCAGGCACGAGGAGCCTGCTTTAACCCATAAAGAGCTTTATTCAACCTGTAGACATGGTTTGGATACTTAGGGTCAAGAAACCCTGGAGGTTGTTCAACATAAACTTCCTCTTGAAGTTTCTCATTTAGGAAAGCGCTCTTTACATCCATTTGGTAGACTTTGAAGTCTCTATGGGCAGCAAAGGCTATAAAGAGTCGAATTGCTTTGAGTCTAGCCACTGGTGCGAAGGTCTCATCATAATCGATCCCTTCTTCTTGTCTATAACCCTGAGCAACAAGTCAAGCCTTGTTACGGGTTACCACACCATCTTCATCCAATTTATTGCGATAGACCCATTGGTGTCTATCTCTGATTTGTCAGACGAACGTGGGACAAGGTACCAGACATTGTTCCTATCAAACTCAATGAGCTCCTCTTGCATGGCAAGGACCCAACTAGGGTCAGAGATAGCATCATTGATTTTCTTGKGTTCAACTAAAGAAAGAAAGTTGACAAAGAGACATATATTACCTAGACCACGACGAGTCTTGATACCTGCATCTGGATCAACAAGAATTTGATGAATTTGATGGTCTTTTGTCCATCGCTGAGCCGGTAGAGGAATTTCATCTGAGTAGATAAGTCCAGGAACAGAAGATGAGGCTTCAACTGCATTATCTTCAACAATAGGAACTATCGCCAAAGGAGCCTCAGATTCAGCGACTGAAATAGGTTCAGATACTGAAGGCATTTCATTCCCTGATTGATCAGTGTTTGAAGTAGAAGGAGGAATACAGCTAATGGGCACGACAACGATCTTTGATGAAGATGCGTTGGAGTGACTAGCGAATGATAAGTGGATCATCTTCAGCTTCAGGGGATTCAATGTTGAGAGGAGCACTGTAGGAAGCTTTAGGTTGTCCATAGTGAGAGAACATCCAGTTTTCTAATTCATCCTCATCATTTAAGTTGGGTTTTGAATTAGCTGATTGAGATTCGTCAAAGGTGACATGGATAGATTCATCTATCGTTTGTCTTCGTTTGTTGAATACTCTAAAGGCTTTGGACACTAAAGAATATCCAAGAAAGATTCCTTCATCAGTTTTGGGATCGAACTTTCCAAGTTGGTCGCGATTGTTGAGAATGTAACAAGTACAACCAAATATGTGAAGAAAACTTATAGAAGGCTTTCTTTCATGGAAAAGTTCATAGGCTGTCTTCTTGAATCTTTTTACGATCAGCGATCGATTTTGAATGAAACAAGCGGTGTTGACAGCTTTAGCCCAGAATTGAGTAGCGAGATGGGATTGCTGAGCATTGATCGAGCAATCTCAATGATTGTTCGATTTCTTCTTTCAACGACCCCATTTTTCTATAGAGTCCTCACTGAAGAAAAGTTGTGAGAGATTTCCTTGTTCTCAAAGTAGTTATCCATAGTACTGTTTTTGAATTCAGTGCCATGGTCACTTCTAATAGATTGTACCTTGATGTTGTTAAGTACTATTTTCTTGATGAATGAAATGATTTCTTTAGGTGCTTCATCTTTAGATCTGAGGATGAAGACCCAAGTGTACCTGGCATACTCATCAACAATGATGAGTGTAAACTTCTTTCCAGCTATGGATTGCACGTTSACTGRACCAAAGAGATCCATGTGCAATAGCTGAAGAGGTGCAGTCACTGAAGAGATTTGCTTAGACTTAAAGCTAGTTCTTGTGTGTTTTCCTTTTTCACATGCTGAACAAAAGAGATTCCTTTGCAAAAGAGTGTTGAGGAAGACCAGTGACAATATCATTTCTTGACAGTTCGCTGAGTGTCTTGAAATTGAGATGAGAAAGCCGTTTGTGCCATAGCCAGTTAATATCTGACGAGGCTTCTGAGAAGAAGCAGCTGTTCTCAGTGGTAGTAGAATTCATATTGATGATATATACATTATCTAGGCAAGAACCGGTTAAGGAAACCTTATCATCTTTGTCAAAGACATAACATGAATCCTTTGAGAATTTTATTGTGTAGTCTTATCACACAGTTGACTGATGCTTAGGATTGTGCTTCAGTCCTTCAACATATGCAACGCGTTTAAAATTTGTTGCATCATTGGTCAATATACCAAATCCTCTAGTATATCCTTTTCCGTTTCCTCCAAAGGTTACGGAAGGTCCTCTTTCTTCCTTGAAGTGAGATAGTAGGGATTTTGTCTCCAGTCATATGTCTTGAACATCCGCTATCAAGATACCATATACCTTTGACGTCCTGCACAAGGAAACAATTTAAGAATGTTATTGGTACCCAGCTATTGGGGTCCAGTGTTATTAAAGATATCATCCACTGGTGCTGAAGAATCAGCATCAGCAGATGACATCACTAAACCTGAAGAGGTTTGAGTGGAGAGAGGAACAACCTCTGGCACTACTAAAGTAGTTTCAATGGAAGTCTTCACTGAGCCTGATGAAGAGGTTTCAGTGGTAGGAATTACAACGTATGATGCCGAAGACTTGTCAGCAGGAGTTGTCTTCGCTGAGCCTGAAGAAGAGGCTCCAACAGTTTCCTTCACTTTGGTTGCTTTCGCAGCCTTAATGGAGGATTTCACCTTGGTTGATTTCTCAGTCTTAGTTACTTTATTGCCCTTAGCTGGCGAACCAGCCTTGGCGGCAGAAGGACACTTACTGCAATATGTGTATTTTCACCACAGTGTTTGCACTTCCTAAAGTTGAAGATAGCTTTAGGGCCAAGAAGTATCAGATTAGAAGAGGGACCAGCTCCAAGGATTCCCTTCTCATTGGTTCTAGGAGGAACCTTTGAGGCTTTGGATTCCTTAAGTGAAAAGTTCACCTTGACCTGAGACTTGGATTTCTTAGAGGGTTCAGATTTCCTAGTCCCTGAAGAAGAAGAAGCTTTACAAGCTGAAGGAATAGACCTTGATCTATTGGACTTGTTAGACTTCTTAGGAAAAGGTGCTATGACAACGGATTTACTTTTGTCTTTGCAACCAGAACTTGAAGGAGTTCCTTTAAGATGACTCTCAGTAAAAGCAGACTGAGAGGAAGAAGTGTTAGGGATGGAAGAGATGAAGGTGCCAAACTTAAGCATGGACCTGTCAGTAACACGTTCTTCCTGATCATAGAAGAATCCTAGACCAATCGTTATCTTGGCGGGGATCTGAGCGTTAATGATCTCAGAAGCTTTGATGGAAGCTTTGCACCACCCTCCAATGGTAGCTTTCTCAGCCTTGAGTTCAGTGATTGCTCGCTCATGCTCCGCGATAGCCTTTTCATGTTCAACGGTGATGGCTTGGTTTACAATGACATGATCCTTAAGATTTTCCTCGACAAAGGTCATCTCTTTGATCTTAGAATGGCAAATCTTCAACTGTTCTTGAGGATCAAGATTAAGCATTTATGCTTTAGATTTGCCATTGAGGGCATTGTAAAGGTCCACCGTCAACGTATCTAGTGTAGAAAGACTAGAAGAAGAAGAGGGTTCATTCAAGAAACATACCTGAGTAGTAAAAGAGGTAGATGGCTCAGAAGAGGTAGATGGCTCAGAAGAAGTAGATGCTCCTGAAGATTCTTCATTTGCATCTTTAGCCATCAAGCAGAGATAGGCTGTATCCTCCTTGTCAGAAGACGATTCATCGGATGAGTCAGCCCAGTCATGCTCTTCAGTGACAAGACCCTTAGCCTTTCGCTAGTTGTTCTTCACCTTCCTGTATTTCTCCTTCAGTTTTAAGTACTTTTCATCCTTAGATCTGAAGAAGGATGGGGTTTTGGAAGATGGCGTTGCAACTTTCTTCGATCTGCATTCACCTGCAAAATGTCTAGTGCGGTGACAATTGTAGCAGACTGCTGAAGCCTTGTTTATTCTTTCAGACTTTGGCTTTTCCCTGATGGACAGCAGAGGAGATATGCGGTAGTTGCTTTTGCTGGCGAACCTCTTGAAATATGTAGTCAAGAGCGCCAAGGATTCATCAAAATCTGCTAGATTAGATTCTAGAATATCCTCAGAGATAGAAGAGTCTATCTCTGTAATAACAACAGGAGGAAGAGAAGAAATAAAAGAAGTAGAAGGAATTTCAGCTGAAGAAGCTTCAGAGATCAAAGCTAAAGGAGAGCTTTTCATTTCTCTGGAATCTTGGACTAGATTCCTCTTTAGTTGACATGATTGCTCATGGTTAAGCAGAATCCCGTAGAGAGTAGAAAGAGAAAGAGAGGACATGTCATTGGACATTTAAGGACACATGGAAAAGGTGTCCCAAGACTCAGGAAGACATTCCAAAAACTTAGCTAAAGTTTCAGAATTGGAATATTCCATGCCTACAGCCCTTAGATCAATGAGAAGACAGTTAAAACGTTGATGTACTTTAGACAGCGTCTCAGACTTTTCACAGAGAAAGCTTTCGTACTGCCTTACTAAATTGATCTTTCTAGTTTCTTGAACCTGAGTGGATCCTTCATATTGAACACAAAGTGTGTCCCACATGAATTTAGAAGTCTTGAGATTCATCACAGAGTGATAAATCTCGTCAGGAAGAGACATAGCTATTATAGACCTAGCGCGAGTGTCTATAGCTATCTTCTTTTTGTCTTCATCGCTTCACTGATGAGGGAGCTTTGGAATCTGTCGTTCAGGAATCGCGGCAGTCGTAGATGTTGCTGGAACAGCCGGAGAAATAGCAAATGATACATATGGTCCATTTTCTATATAATGTGGAATTTCAGGATCCACACCATTCAGAAAGCGGGACATCTGGTTCTTCCATAGACTAAAGTTGTCACAGACGAACCGGGGAGGTTTGGCAAGAGAGCCATTGTCTTGTGTGTGTGTTTGTAATTTGTAAAGCCATTTGAAAACAGTAAAGTTATCTAGAAAAGGAGATAAATTAATGCAGAAACAACTAAACAATTTAGAGAAGAGAGAACACTTCTCTGATACCACTTGTTGGTCCCTTGAGGGTCTATAAGATATGTAAAACAGTTTGTAGAAGGAGGTGGGATGAATACAAACACAATATTTTCAAATTTAAAATGTATATTGATAGAGAAGATCAATACAAATTTTACAAGACTATTTACGGAAAGATAAGGTAAGAAAACCTATCTAAACAATCTTTGGTTACACACAGATTCTTAGCAAATGAGAAAAGAAATGCTGTAAAGAAAAGTTCTTTTACTTAAGCTCTAGAATGCTCAAAGTAAGAATTAGGTTAAGAGAGTGAGTTGTGCGCACTCTACATGGATAAGAAACACTTCTATTTATACCCATTGCATCAAATGCACATTTAATGCAATATGGTAGGGTTAGAGTGCGTGTCAAGCCTTAAGAGGAAGGTTTGTCCTTTGCTATAGTGAATAGTACAAAAAGCCTATTCATGATCAGACATTCTTACCTAAAGTTGGTGGGCAATAGAGTCGACTAGTCGGCTCCGTACCGTACTAACAATTAGAAAGGGTATGGTTTTGTCATTTGTGTATATAAGGACAAGACAACAACAATCGTGCTTGGCAAGCTTCCTTTGATCGTTGAATGCTGGAATGACCTAGAAGTCTCTTCAGCATTCGCTGAGGCTTGAGCAGTCTTCACACATATGTAGACAGGCTTGTAATCATTGAGTACCACTTCAGATCATGTACTCGCCAGTCTCTAATCTTTAGTTTCAGTCTTCGATATTAGCTGAAGGTTCTTTGGTGTGAGTGTTGTCTTCTTGAAGTATCGTTGTCGCTGATTGAATTATAATACAAGTTCTTCAACGATCACTAAACATGTTCAATGAAGATCACTGGAACTGAAAAGACAGAAACATAAAAAAAATACTTCGTATAAGTGAAAAGGGATTATCATCAAATCACTGAAAGAGAGGATCAACACAAGGTTTATTCTTTTCTTATAAAATTCTTATTTCCTTGCTTTTGTTGGTTTGCATATTTTTTATCATTTGTGTTCATAGTGGTTTTGTTCTTTCTTTTCGTTGGCAAGATGGATAATGATTTCCCTAATTTGATTTCTAGCTTTCTTCATATCTAGTTTCGACGATCGTGTTCTTGTCATATTTCCCTAATTATCTCGACCTTGTTGAACCTGTCAAAGTAACTTCCTTTTTTAATTCCTTTGCATTACGCATTAATTGAATTTGGATTTTTTGTTACCGTCTTGGTTGATCAGTGAAAGGACATCAACATCAATTTGAAACCGGAATAATCGAAGCCGATTTTTGTTCGTATCAGGATTAAGGTTAGTTTTTTTTTTTCATTTTGATCATGTATTTCCACTGATCTTCTTTCTCATCTCTTTATTATTTCTAAGTTGCCAAGACCAGTGCCAACAATTGGAGTGTTTATAGTTTCGTTGGATGAATTGAAAGAAAAAACAAACAAATTTGGATCAAAGTTGTTGGTTGGTGAAGGTTCATATGGAAGAGTTTATTCTGCGAACTTAAAGAAAGGTAAAATTTTGGCTGATGTCAAGAAGCTCTATGTCCTGGCTTATAAATTTGCAACCATGGGATCTCTGCATGGTTTTTTAAGGTTAGTTTTGTTTCTGATTTTGATCATGTTTCTTTTTAAGCATATAACTCTTACATATGGCAAATGAAATTCATTACTCAGTTTTGATGAGGTTTGATAATCCCACTATAATGATCAAACTTCAAGCAATCTTCATAACAATGGCAGATCTGGATCTAACACTCAAGAACATTCATAAGAGTTGAGAGAGAAAGTCACAAAGAATACTTGATCAAACCCTTTATTACGTATATCAGAATTTACAAATGAGATCTCTTACAACAATTACAAAGACATCACCCTATTTATAGGGTCAAACTTCTAAACATAATCAAAGTCAAACTCCTATAAGAAAAGTCAAACACGATGACTTCTACAATTATAGACAATATTTAACTTTCAAGACGAATACAATTTAATACTGATTTTCAGTCCTAACATTCTCCCCCTTTGTATTCAGACTTGAAAGAAATTCTGCACTTTGAGTTCTGTTTGAACTTTGAATCTTTAAACACATTATGTCATCTTCAAAAGAAATCTTCAACTTGAAATCTTCAAGCAATCAACTGTTGAGAAAGATCTTCTAGCATTCTCCCCCTCAAATGTAGAACCGCGATGATCTTCTCTTTTGACAACGTTGAACAGTAATTATCAGAAACAATGTATAAAATGTGATCTTCAAAGGATCTTCAGAATTAATCTTCAGTAAACTATTGTAAAGATGATCTTTACATTCAACATCTCTCAGTCATTGTATCACATGAATAATCTTTATGTGATTATCTCCAGTCGCACTTCTTTTGAGTCTTTTGCCAATTTCGAATTTACTCCCCCTTGATCTTTACATCAGATTCCCTTTAAAATGATCGAAAATGAATATTTCATTCATTATTACATATACTCCCCCTTATGATGAAATGAGAATCATTCCATCATACACAAGAATGAATGAAATTTTCCGCATAAGCCGTCAATTCAAAAAACTGTAAGTAGATCTTTTCAAATCCACTTGYTTAATCTTTTCAGATTAAGGGAATGGGAAGATAACAACCAATTTCAACAAATGAAATTGTTTTCAATCTTATAAAAAGATTGGCCTGTGAATATAACAAATATACTCAGTACAACGGATGTACTGTATATATGAGACTTTTTAATGCTCATCTCACCAGGTCTTCCATTCAATCATTGATAGCTAAAAAATAACATATATATGAATGTTTTGGCAAATTAACATATACAATGCTAAATCTGTGTAGTGTAGAAAAATAAAGCAACCTTCTGTTTAGGCTCAAAAAGATAAATCGTGTGGGCTACACAAATTTATCAGACTCAATATGTGATCAAAAAGACTTGAAGCGGGGACATATATCCTTCTAATTCAATATCAACTTTCTCCAAATGAGAAATTGATAGATGATGAGCTGTGTGCCCCAAGTGTTATTGAAACACTTATCTGTTAAGAGATAAATGAGTAGCTGGTGGGGTTGTGACAAGAATTGACATGGGCTTTGCCTTTTTCAATATTAGTCTCCAAAAAATCGAGAACTAATAGATTATGTGGTATGCCCGGATTTTAGAAGTTTAGAACATGATTTTCATTTTCTTTTAATCCTGACACAACTCTCGTCAATTCTTTTAGCTCACAACAACTACCTCTCTCATTTCCATTTTAGTCTCAGCACACAAACCCTTTTGTATTTARGCTCACTCAGATATAGTTGTCCTCTTGGGTAGGTCTGTCGGTTTTGACATTCCATAGAGGTATTTCTGATAAGCACTCAGTCCCTCCTAAAATTTAGCATTATGCACATTTGATCACAATGGTTGATCAAAATATTATTTCTTTAAAGCACAATGATCAGATACAAAATTGATCAAGTAATTTGGCTTTAAGCACAATTAACGAAAGAATGATGCGACAACGATCCGATTATTCAGTATATATGAGAGAAATGAATAAAGATCTATAAGAACAAGTTTACAGATTCTGATATTCAAAAAAAATATCGAATGTATATGTATCAATGTAAAAAAAATATCAGAAAACAAAATTTGAATACAAACGAGTGTATTATCACCGAAAATGATTTTCGTATAAGAGACGTGATAATAACAATTTGAAAAATAGCTGAAACAGGTATTGGAGTTATGAACGACGAGAAATTACACAAGTAAAATCTCAAGAAATACCTGTTCAGAAAATGTACTCGTTTCAGAAAATAGTTCCATTTCCGAAAACATTTATTTAAAAATTCTAGAGACTCCCCCTAAAAAACAGATTTAAGTAATGATTCAGTTAAGCTCAAAAGAATAAAAAAAAATTGAAGAAAACATTTTAAGTACGGATATTTATTTAAATCGACTAGATAGGTTGTCCGATTTAGAAAACCGGATGATTCGATGTACAAAAAGCTAAGTCCTAAATCGCTCAACTCTCTTGCTTAAATCGCACATGTATCCGCTCAAAGCTAAACCTAAATCGCTCATGTATCCGCTCAAGCCTAAGTCTTAATCCGCTCACAACTCAAACTAAATCACTCATGAATCTGTTTTAAATAGCACACAGAACACTCAAATGATGACCGTATACGATCAATCAAAAGTTACCTTATGTCCGAATTCGATCAAATTGAACTACCCTTGAGTCTAAATCGCTCAGAAATCCGTTCAAGAATAAACTCAAACCTGTGAGATTTAGGATTACTTACCTGTGAGCAAGTTGAAATTTGAGAATCAAGAACCAAATGAAATCAGTGAGCGATTAAGAATCCGGACACTTATCCGGTCAAGAGTTGTGCGAATCCGCTCAAGAATCCGTTCAAGTTGTGATCGATTTAATCTTGGAGGATGAATCTGTGAGATACCCTTATACGATGAATACTTCGCTTAATTTCTTGGTTGAACAAAGCGCATGAAATTCTGTCCGATTTAGAAATACGGATGGTTTTGTGCGATGAAGTTGGGCCTAAACAATTTAACACTAGTTGGGCCGGACAAACACAAAATAAAAAACATTAAAACTAAACAGGATCAAAAACACTAATTTAAAAAAAATTAAGAACACGAAAAATTTTAAAATTCACAAAAAAACACCAAAAACACGAAAAACAAAGATTAAAACGTAAATCTTTGTGTATAACAAAGATTCACGAAGAGATTACACACACTTTGATCCTAAAATTAACACCAAAACATAAAAAAATTTAAAAAAATTGGATCAAAATCAAAGAAAAATGAAAAACTTGAAGAACAAAAAATAAAGAACACATAAATTCCAGAAAAAATCTTCAAAAAATCTTCAAAAACACTGATTTCTTCTCTTGATTTCTTGCACACTCTGCTTTGATACCAATTGATAGTCCCACTACAATGATCAATCTTCAAGCAATCTTCATAACAATGGCAGATCTGGATCTAACACTCAAGAACATTCATAAGAGTTGAGAGAGAAAGTCAACAAATAATACTTGGTCAAACCCTTTATTACGTATATCAGAATTTACAAATGAGCTCTCTTACAACAATTACAAAGACATCACCCTATTTATAGGGTCAAACTTCTAAACATAATCAAAGTCAAACTTCTATAAGAAAAGTCAAACACGATGACTTTTACAATTATAGACAATATTTAACTTTCAAGACAAATACAATTTAATACTGATTTTCAGTCCTAACAAGGTTGGAAGCCTTAACCTCTAGCAAGGTTACCGTTGGCCCACGGGAGTAAAAAAGGAAGGTTGTAACACCAGCTTCAAATTCAGTATTTACAGATCTTAGGAAAAATAAAACAAAAAGAGAAAAGAATGCAAGTGAGTGATTTTGGGCGAAAGGTATCGGGTATGACTTTATTGTGCATTTACATCTACTCAATTTGTCTGCAGTTGTTCCTTATCATCAGCGGTGGCTATCTTTATTGATAGCAAAGGGATGTACTTACAGATGATTTAGGTTGGAGTTGGACTAGATTTTCATGCTGATACATATGGCTATTAAGAGGATTAATATTTTGATTTTTATGGATCATGGAGATGGCCATAGGCAAGTTGTTACTTTCATGAAATCAAGGGCTGCTAGTTTAGTTTATGCTCAATGGATGATGGCCCCAATGTTCATACTAGTGAAATTTTGGTTCTGATGACAAACAATGTCTTTATTGGTACATAATGTTTTTACTTCTATGTGATGATTAGTTGTATCTCTTTTCATCCCTACAAGTACTCGACCACTCCCCTCAACCGGTGACTCTAAAGAATCTACACCAAAAATCCACCGTATTTTGTTGCTTAATCTCCACTCTCTTTGGTCATAGATAAATTAATTGAAAGAGCTTATTTTCATCAAATAAATGTTTTCAGTAATGGTTACTTGTGATAATTATCAGAGCAGAAACTATGCACTTTGGTAACTTACTATGTACCTACACTTGATAGGACTGTATTTTCAAAATATCACTTTGTAGGCTGACAATTGTTATTAACTATCTCTTTATTTTTGTTGTAGATCTTTTCTTACTTTCAGTTTGTAATATGTTTCTTATTTCTTAATCATCATTGCTCTAAGATAGTATAGTAAAGTTAAGATTATTAGGGGTTTATAGGCTATTCAAAATTAGAGATGAGTTTTTTCTTTGTATAAACTCTTCCAATTCATCCTTGTGCAGATGTCAAACATTCGGATAATAGCCTAGCAAACTACAAAACTTGAAAAAGGCACACAAATTTAAGCAAGATATTAAGCACAACCAACACGCTAGACTTGACGAGTGATGAGCAAAACTCAATTTTATTTGTTTTGGTACTTCAATTACACCTATTCTCTATATGTTTCTTTCTATGTATTTAACTTTGCAGTGTAATCTTATTATGTGATTGTGAAGCGAACAAGAGGAGCTCCATTCATTCTTGGCTTGCATCTGCTAGAGAAGGATGTCAGTAGTTCATCTAAAGAGAAAAGAACTTATAGTATTGGTGTTTTTTTTTCTTTTGATTTTTTTAAATGTGTTGAATTAAGATTCCAATATTTCTTTTTTCGTCATTTATGTTTTCTATTTGTGTAAGCTGATCAACTGTACTTCACAAGCTTACTCCATCAATAGGCTTTGTAATTTGATTATTATAATATATATATATATATATATATATATATATTTGTAGATGTTTGTAAGACTCATTGGAGAACCTCTTGATCAAGATTATGATTGTTAATATCTTGAAATGTGAACATAATTAAGGTAAATTTCGGGTGAGTTAGACTCAGATAATTTTATGAAAAGGTTGTCTACAAAACGGAGCTTGTCTACTTTCCACTTTTTCTATCTATATGTCTAATGTCATTAGTTCAACCAATAAATATTATTGGATTACAAGTGATGTAGTTTTTATTTAAATTGTTGTGATGAGGTCGGTTTTTTTTGTTTTTTTTAGTTTTTATTTAAATTGTTGTGATGAGGTTTGTTGAATTTTTTTCATTCATCAATGATGAAGATACTTAGGTGCCGAAAATTATGTTGATTTTGAGTTATCATATCATGAATTATCTTATTAATTGGTGGGTATTAGAGATGGATTCATTTTCTAATCTATACTATATTATAAAATATTTGACTAAAACTCTTAAAAATAATTTTTATGCATAAAGTATAGTTTATTGATGCATATTACTTAAAATTCAAGATTACAAGTAGGATGTGCATGAGTACATCTTATTAAAGCTTCAAGTTTGAATTCGTGCAACTAACTACAGATAAACATAATCAAATACATGATAAACATCATTTTAAATATAAAAAATCTAAAATATAATTAAGATAATCATTGAATTCTAACAGATTATTTAGTTATTATCTTAAAAAATTATTTTATTAAACCAAAAATAAGTTAGTTCGTTTTTAAACTTCAATTAAATTATAATAAGAAAT
>NW_020201974.1:40607-43108 GCF_001531365.2 Cynara cardunculus var. scolymus
AACACAAATAAAATTACATGTTTATTCGTCTAAAAGTTGACGGATTTTTTTATCGTACAATTTTCGTTGTTGGTCTGTCATAGTTGAATGATCCATTTCCATCAATCTGATTGCCAATTCTTCTTTTTTAAGTTGATCTTTCATCTTCTCCCGTTCTTCTTTCTTTCTCTCTCGTTCCTCTTTCTTTCTCTCTCGTTCCTCTTTCTTTCTCTCTCGTTCTTTTATAGCTTCCGTATATTTGTTCATTGCTTCTATTTTTTCAGTATCAAGATTGAATTGTTCTTTCATCGCCTCTTCGATACGGTCGATAGAGTTAGTTGATATAGATTTTTGTTTACCTTTATCCTTTGAAGCTTTCCTTCCCATTGGACGAGCAGTCGACGTTAGCTCGGGGGTCGACGTGTTTGTATTTGAGGATGATGAGGTATATTGGCCCGAGCTATCATTTTTTGTCCTCTTTGACCCCCTATCTTCTACTAGATCAACAACCTCCAGAGGTCTTTCTCGTTGACYGATCCATTTTTCTTGATCACGCAATTCAACCCAAGCATGCAAGAAGTTGAATTTTCCACCTTCTAACGAGCTATATAACTCTAAAGCCCTGTTTTTTTTTTGTCTTCTTCATTCAGCCCACTTTCACGTCGGTGTAGGATCTGTTCATAACAGCCAACAAACTTTGAAACGACATGATTTATTCGACTCCAACGATTTTGAAGTGCTTGACGATTCCTACTAGTTTGAGAAATCGTGTCACGATTCACATCGTAATATTCAAGTATACGCTGCCAAAAATTTATCCTACTTTGACCAGTACCAACTGTTRCATCTTTGCCTATGTTGAGCCAAGCACTACACAACAATATGTCATCTTTGGTTGTCCATCGGTTKTTTTCATTTTTAGAACCGCTTGCTTGCTCCGGCACGAGATTTGATTGTGAAGAAAATTCTGGAAATTGAGAAGGAGGAGTAGTAGGATTTGGGTAAAATGGCATTTGAAAATTTAGTGGATAGTTAGGATTTTGGTACATCGGCATTTGAAAATTGTTAGGGTTCATCATAGGAAAGTTAGGATTAGGATACATTGGAGTAGGAGGATTTATGTTTTGTGCATCATCATTTGGATTATGGGATAAAGGTTGGGAAAAATTGAAAAATGGGTTGAACTGGGGCTTTGATGGATCCATTAGAAGTAGAAAATGCAGAGATATTGAAGATTATGAGAGTGAATATGAAGGTGTATTTTGAAACACCGAGCCCACACTATATATAAGGGTAATGGTAACCGAAGTCAAGGGGTGAACAGTAGCCGAAGTCACGGGTGAACAGTAGCCGAAGTCACGGGTGAACAGTAGCCGAAGTCACGGGGTGAACAGTAGCCGAAGTCACGGGTGAACAATAGTCGCTAAGAATTTGATATAAATACAATTATACGTGACCTTATTAACCATAACACTTTAGTTTTTTAAAATGTCTGAGTATGAGAGTGAGTATTCTTCATCTTCTTCGTCTTCAACATCAGAAAAAATTGTTGAATGGCTTCTTGATGATTCTTCCTCCAAACTCACTACCCACTATGTTGCCTTACAAAAACAACAAATAGCAGATGCAACTTCTACGTCAAAACGTAAAAAGAAGAAAAGAAGAAATATAGAAAGAAAGCATGAAGATGGAGATCGACGTCTGTACGAAGACTACTTTTCTGAGAATCCGACATACAATGATGATATATTTCRACGTAGATTTCGGATGCGGAGACCATTATTTCTTCGCATAGTTGAAGGTGTGAAGAATCACGATCGATACTTTGAAAGTGGTATCGATTGTACCGGTAGATCAAAATTATCATCTCTTCAGAAGTGTACTGCTGCGATACGAATGTTAGCATATGGTGTAGCTGCAGATGCCGTTGATGAATATTTACGAATTGATGAAACTACAACAATAAAATGTGTTAAGAAGTTTGTACGAGCTATTATTGCAGTGTTTGGGGACGAGTATTTACGAAGACCAAATGTCGCTGACCTTCAACGATTACTTTATATTGGGTACCAACACGGTTTTCCAGGTATGTTAGGCAGTATTGATTGTATGCATTGGGAGTGGAAAAATTGTCCGGTGGCATGGCACGGACAATATGCTAGAGGGGACCATAAAACTCCAACTATTATGTTAGAAGCAGTTGCTTCACAAGATTTGTGGATATGGCATGCTTTTTTTTTGGGCTTCCAGGCACATTAAATGATATCAATGTGTTAGATCGATCTCCCATCTTCCACGAGGTCTAAGAAGGGAAAACACCAGAGGTAAATTTCTTTGTTAATGGTAACAACTATAGTTTAGGATACTACCTTGCAGATGGAATCTACCCTAACTGGGCTACGTTTGTGAAATCCATCCCATTGCCCCAAAGTCAAAAACATCAGCAATTTGCAAAAAAACAAGAATCAGCTAGGAAAGATGTAGAAAGAGCGTTTGGCGTATTACAATCACGATTTGCCATA
>NW_020201975.1:0-6377 GCF_001531365.2 Cynara cardunculus var. scolymus
TTGTCAATGTTTAACTCTTTTACAAAACCTGAGGAATCACATGTTGACACATCACTGTCCCTTTTCACAACACGTTTATCGATACAAAGTTAAAACCAATAAAAACGTGAAAAAGCCCAAACCCAAGGGCAAGAGAAAGGCAAATAAATCCAAACCTGCAAAGGCTAAAGGCAATGAAAAGAGTGTGAAATCCTTTACTAACAAACAAGGACCCATTATGAACCAGAGCAAGGAATAGGTGCACAAGGCTTGGAGGCTCTCGACTAGTCTCTTAGCCCACTCATGGAGAGCCCTCTGGCTGGCTCTGAACCAGCCTTGGATCCTCTTCCTGACAGAACAGAGGTAGTGAATTCTTCTCTAGGAGAACCACAAGGATCTTCTGGAAGTCCTTCCCCTACTAACGTCAACCAAGTCGTGAATGAAGGCGTCCCTGGAACGGGGACTCAATCTGGCCCGTGTGTTGAACCAAAGGTCACCCAACCAGCATATGTCACTAGGGAAGAGTTCCATTCCCTTTTCACCACTATGCAGTGCTCGTTGGAAGAGCTAAAACTCATAATGGCCCGTGTAGAGCCATCTCCTTCTAAACCTGCTATGGATGAGATACGAGCATCCTTGGTAGTATTAAGAGCTGAGTCTTCGACGAATGCTTCTCGTATCCATACACTTATGAAATTGATGGCACGAAATGCAGAGACCTTGCAACAGGTCAATGCATCAATGCAGAGGGGTGAGGCATCCACATCTCATGACACCCAATCACTCATTCCTCTAAATGTACCGGTGGATTATGTCACATAGAGCACAATGAACGCTCTGGGTGATAGACTTCTGCAGAAGGTGGCGGACTTCACTTCAGATTTCAATAACAAAGCCACAAAAGCATCGGAGGGACATCAATGCTACTCAGGCCAGGTTCAATTATCGCTCGGACGATGAAATGAAAAAGGTTGGGAATGCAATCGATGAACTCCTTAAAGTTATTGACGAGAGGATCAAGTCAATGCCTCGAGCAGAGGACGAGAAGCCAAAGCAACGAATTAGTCCATCTGCTTGAGTTAAACCGTCGAAGAGGAGACGACTTGAGAATGATGAGGACCCAGATGTGTCTAGTCCTCAAAATTGTCAATAGGTGGAGAACTATCCTACAGCCACTCTAAGTGCAACACCTATGGATGCCCCCTCTATACAGGCGTCATCTGCCCCACACTAACCAGCTCAAGATCCTTCAAGATAGAGGACACATAGCTAACCAGCGCCAGATCATGCAGAGGCACTTCACAAAGGAAAGATGCCCATGGCATCTCAGGCAGAGCCAGCCGGGCTACAAAACACTACAGAAGTGATAGATCTCCAATCTATCTATGGATAAGACGATTCAGACCTGGCTCTGCCCTCTTCAACAGAGTATGTAATGGACATGGCTGCTCTTACAACTAGAGCACAAGAAGAAGAAGAGGTGGTAGTTGTGAATGTGGTTGATCCATCACTTTTGCACATTCCAGTTGCCATTCCTCTAGAAGAAGTTACTGTTGCTGCTCCTCCACCATATCAACATACACACAGAGCTACGGTCCCTACTCAAGGGATCAGGGTTGTTACTACTGCTATGAGGCACCAGGTACCTATCAAGCCAAACAAAGTGGACTTAGAAGGCACAACCATCGAGCAAAAATATAAGCATCCTTCTGACTATGTCCAAAAGATCAAGGAAAGTATGGATGCCATGTTCACGCCAACACCCCTTGATAAACCCATTAAGAACAAGGCAAACAGCGAGAAGATCTACCAGTTCCTCTACAACCTAAGAGAAGAGACACCTGTCTAGAAGATCGGTCTTCATCCTATGGTTCAAGAGCACATCAGGCAGAGATTCCTAGATCGCTACACTTAGCCTATCACTGCAATCCACTTTGCTGATGGAATAAAGTAAGTCCTCGACATAAAGAAGCGTACCTTCACGCATAATCATATTGTATTCTACGAGTCCATAGTGGAGAGGTCTCGCGGACGGGTCTGTAGGTTCACAGATTGTAACCTTAATAATCTAAATCTGTGGGATCTTCTCTATCTATTCTACTTCACATATCACAAGAAGGACAAGGGAGTCAAATACGCTGTTTCCAACTCCATCATTTGCCAAACAATGACAGACCTGCTAAACTTCAGATGCAAGTTCGACTTCCAACTAACTTTGGATCTAGGAGTGGATCAACTGACAATCGTTGCTCCAAATGAAGATTTGTTGGGCATCAATAGCATCCCCTCCTAGATGGTTTTGGTGGAACCAGAAGTGGGAGTGGTGTTTCGAAACGAGCATAAACAGAAGATCTTCTTTCATGACAACCAGAATTACAAGTACTCCAACTCTACTTTGCGCTACATAAGAGACAATCTAGTCAGGAGCAGAGACAACTCCCCTGGAGCAGGGACAACTCCCTTAGAGCAAAGAAGCGAGCCAAAATTATCCTAAGGTCGATACGAAATATGCTTGAGTTTCGTGAACTTTTTAGGAAGTTCATTAGACTTCAAAACGTTTAGACCTCCTATCTTTTGTAAGTGCTTTTCTATCTTTAATTCGATGTAATTTCCATTTCAAATCATTTTGTACTTCTTTAGATAGTTAATGTAAAATAGAGGTTCCTTTTAACCTCTGTGTTCGATTAGACTTCTGTTTTGTAAATCAAGTAAGAGTTCTTATTTACACTTAGGAGGAGAATGTTAGATCCCAACTTCTGAAAGTGTAAGTAAGAAGTGTCTTACTCTAGTCAATAGGAATTAGTCTATAGATGTTGTTTGGCTAAGAGCTCTTATGCAGAAGATCAAGAACCAGAGCTCTTACTCAGAGTGAAGGTTTGAATCATATAGAGCCCATCCTCTATCCTCGTGAACGCTCAAGCCTTATTTGCCAAAAAGCATAAGCACTTGACTTAGAGCAACTACTCCAATACCCAGAGCCTCTGTATAGTACATGCAGAGCTTCTGCATATGAAGAGCCTATGCATAGTACATGTAGAGCTTATGTATGTTTATGAAGAGCTTCTAGCTACCTTTTCCATGGAACGTGTGCTTGTTAGCCCAAACATTCTCGCAAACGTCTAACAGATTTGAGACGGCTTGAGCAAGTCTGCTTCATTATTCAAGGGAAGTCAAAGATAAGGATGCAAACTAGTCAGCTCAGAGTTCCACGCCTACTTTTTAGAATAATTTGTTAGACATAGGCGTATATATGGAGGCTTCCTCCTCAGGTTTAAAGTACCTCAAGGAACCATCTTACACTATACGCAATTTCTGTGAGATTACTTTTGTGTTTCAAATTGTTCATCTTTTATCAATAAAAGCATTCGGTAAATTCAAAGCTTATAAATTGTTTTACTTTTATCTTTTAATATTCTGTTTAATCATTTGAGATACATTGTTTGTTCATAATTCATATTACATAAACTGTGTTTCTGTTAATTAAGAGTATATGGGATCAACACTTTCAATGCCTAGTTCAGGAGCTATTTGGAAGTCATTCTTAGCTCTAAACTTTACCAGGGTCCCTATCATCTGTACAATCACTCCGTTGGCCATCCCGTATCTTATCCCTTGATCTTGTCGTTGAACCGTGTGGCCGTATAGATCGATCAAGTCCTATGGATTAAGATTTATGAGATCATTATCGTTGAAGACGTTGATCATCCCATGTGCATGGTCCACGGTGTACTCGATGTATTTGATAGCTCTATTTGAGAAGGTCCGCATCTTGATGTTGAGGACAGTCTTGATTCCATCGTTAGAGACGACAACTTATGGTGGAGAGGTCGTCTGTCTCATGAATCTACGACGAAGCAGGTCCATCGACTCAGGGGATAGGTTGGGAGGATTGAGAATCAGTTGTTCATCGTGATAGCGATTGAGATATGGATGAATATTCTCCATCATGACGTGTTCCCTTGGTGGAACTGGTGTACGTCTCGTTAACGTCTCCATCTGAGAGAGAATTTCTTCGACTCTGTCTAATATTGGAGCTTGCCTCGATGAAGAAGGAATATCTACAGGCACCTTCTGGGTTGGTCGGGTGATGGATGGTTGTGGTTGTGTTTGGGTAAGGGTTGGTTGGGTGTTGGGTGTTGGATGGTTGTGTTTAGATGATGGATTGTGTTTGCAAGGGGATGGGTTCTGGTTGGTGTATGGCTTCTAGTTGGGTTGAGGTTTTTGGTTGAGTGGGCTCTGGTTGAGTTGGTTCTTGTTGCATAGTCTCTGGTTGTAATGGTTCTTGTTCTGGTTGGTTGGTTGTGTGATGGAGGGTTTTGGTTGGTTGATGAAGGGTTTTTGGTTGATTGATGAAGGGTTCTGGTTCGTTCTCTTAGGTTCCTTAGGTAGGTTGGTTGGATGGTTGATTGGGTGGTAATGGTGGTGCTACGGACTCCTTTGGAGTGGTGGCCGGGTTCTCCCCCTCATGAGGACCAAGACCATGATCATCCTGGTCTGGGTCATCATGTCTCGGCCTCTTAAAGGGCCTACTTTTGGAGCATGAGGCTCTGCTCCTCTTCTTTGTAATCCTAAAGGAAGCGAGAAACTTCCTTAAGGCACTTATTCCTCTTGAGTCCTCTATCGATTTGGGGAGGGAGTTGGTGCGGGCCTGTTGAATGTCGAGGCTTTTGGGCAGAGCCTTGGCTGGCTCCGCGGCTCTGTGGGCTAACTTGGCACCTATCTCGTTAAAACTTGAGATTAGCTCCTTAGAGAAAGCGCAGAGGTCAGCTCTGGTGACCGCATCTATAGAAGTAGAGGTGGAGACTGAGGTGGGTGGAGGGATGGTGATGGAAGATCTCATTGAGCGTACCTTTGCATCAAAGATATTGAAGGCTTCATTGGATGAGGGTGCTGCAAAAGGGGGTTGAGGAGGGGCAGTTTGTAGTAGATTGGCGATGATTGTAACACCCCTAGTTCCATACAAGTTATCCCCATATAAGTCCATAATGCAAGAGTCTGTATTACAAAATATACAACTCAAACATTTCAAAATACATGCTCTTGTATCTATATCAACCATTCTTCGAAACACATCCAAAATGATCTTCATATAACTAAGCACAAAGGGAAATAATTCACATTTTCCCTTTTCCTTTACTATCATTATAACTGATATTACTTCTACACATCTTTAAGAATGAAAATTAGGGTTACACATGAATGTCTAGTGAGGATTCCCTTTTTATGTAGTACAGGTGAAGATCACCAAAATATTTAAACCATTTCATATAATGAAGGATAAAACCACATTCTGTTTAAGTCCATCGGACATCTGATTCCAAAAACCATACTTAGAAAATATTTTCTTTTCAGTCTATCGGACCTCTGGTTCCAAAGTCCACACTTAGAAAATATTTTCTTTGAGTCCATCGGATCTCTGGTTCCAAAGACCACACATAGAAAATATTTCCGCATATAAGAGGACCAGAGCCCCTCTCGTTCCTCTACCAGAGCCTCTAGTTCCTCGTCCAGAGCCTCTGGTTGTACTAACCAAAGCCTCTTGCTCAGGTAATTTCTCATAATGTTCCTTAACTAACTTTGTAACTAATAAAAATAGATTTTTCCATAAATAAAATGATTAAAAAGAATTCATGTAAGACAAGAGCTTCTGGTTATACTAACCAGAGATTCTGGTTTAAAGACAAGATGTTGGGTTCAAGATTAGAGCTAAAGTGTTGTATTCAAGTTTCTCCATTTACTTAGCTTTATTGTAATTAGTTTAGTTTTATTTCCTTAGTATAAATAGTCTTTTCTTTGTAATTGTAATTACACAATTGATTACGTCATTAATCAGAAAAGGTGATTTGACAGCAAAGTAATTCTCTCTCTCCAATCTATCTTACATTCATCTTTCTTCTTGAGATTTGATGAAGATTACTTCAAGATTCGTATGAAATCTGGACTTGTCAATTGGTATCAAAGCAAGCTGCAGCAGTTTGGATTTGAAGATATCCATTTTACACATTTTGCACGAATTTTTGTTAATTTTTCTATCTGATTCATCTTTGTTCATCACTGTTCTTGACTGTTCTTGAGATTTTTTTTACCAGATTGGTTTTTGGGTCATAAATTGCTCATTTTTGGGTGTTATTAATCAAGATTTACATGGCCAGTTTCGGTTTTGCATTCTATACAAATTTGATTCACACTATTTTGTGATTTTTACAAGTTTTGATGTTGAAAATGACCAAAATCGAGTTTTAGTTTTTCTGGAAAAAGTTTATAAAAACTCATATTTTTTCATGTTTTGATCCATTTTTTTGGAAAAAGTGTGAAATTTTATGTTTTTGGTTGAATTTTATCCGGATAAGACTTGTGCGGTATAACAATCCGTGTGGTGTTAGTTGTTTTTGGATATA
>NW_020201975.1:9372-15276 GCF_001531365.2 Cynara cardunculus var. scolymus
ACGGAACAAGATGAGTCTGAATATTTCTCGTGCGATAAATCTTTAAGTGAAACTAATGACTCGGAAGAGATAAATGCTTTTAATGATGAAATAAATTTTTCGAATATTTTAAATTCAGATGTTTGTTTAGACKATGAARTTGATAAGTTTAATTTTACAAATGATTTACCCAGTCGTGACGATTTAATTGTTCAAAATAATATGACTGAGGAATCCGATTTACCTTCAGATTGACATTTTTCCAGAATTTTTAGCTCCACGGCCTTGTCCGAGTCTAAATTCTTTGTCGTTCAATGTTGAAGAATAAGATGATTATGACCGTATTCTTCAAGACATTTCTATCGGAGAAGGAGATGAGGGAGTTTCAGTTGAAAATGAAGAAAGAATGACTGAAAGGGACGAAGAAGAACATGGAGAGGGTGTGAGTGGAGCACAAAATGAATATCAAGCTCCTTACCTAGCCGAAACACATAGCCGGACACCCACATCTACTACTGACATTCATTCGTTGAATGTTGGTATTGAACAAGACATAGCTAGCCCAGTTATGCAAATGCACACCCCACCCATCCACTCAACTAGTTCTCAACAACCAGTTGTTTCAATTGAACACGGGGATATAGCACATTCGCTAACTACTTCTTATTTAGAGAACATAGTTATTGAAACAAGTAGGCAGCTGCCCCAGCCTACGACATCGATTTTGTGCACCTCGGGTCTAGCACCGATACACGTAGGTACACACGAGTCTTGAGCATCTGTTGCTCCAAGAGCAGTTCTTAGTGAACTTGTTGGAACGACCAAAGTGGTGTCATTTGACATTTCACAAGGACAAGTCGGAAGTCCTACCAATTCTACTATCATGTCAACATTTAGGCACAACAGTTTATTCAGCTGTTGTTTCAACTGGTAATCTAAGTGATCTAGGTGTGAGCTTTCCAGACTTTGTGTCATGGGAATATCTGGACAACGCCCTAAAGGTTGTTCAAGAAAATATGGATGCACATATTGCAAGTCTGAAAAGACTACTGAAGGGGAAAGAAACGGTAGAAGAAGAGCAACCATCTGCGCCATCACCACCACATGTACATGAGCCGTCGATACAAGAACAAACGATGGATGAACTTAAATCGTTTATGTACACAAAATTGATGGCATCTCAAAATCTTGACACTGAAGATGCAAACTTGGTTGGGCTCTTAAGACAACAATTGGATGTTAACCCTTTCATTAGAGCCTCAGAGTTTTTGACTTTTCAAGATGTGGTTACTTCTAGCTTCACAAAAGCTAGCAAGTTAATCACATCCAAAACCCAAGATCTTAAAATCAATGGATGCCCTTGTTGAACGGGTGTCTACTTTGGAAGAAACTTGCAGATCTCAGGCCATCTCTCATAAAAGAAGGCATGATGATTTGGATGATCCAGATCACCATGAGGGGGAGAGGAAGAGACAGAGATTGGCTGAGACTTCTGAACAAGCTGGAAGGGTTGAAAATGAGCCATCTGCTCAAGAAGTAATTGCTGAAGCTTCTGCCCCGGAGTCTGTTCGGGAAAGATTAATTAAGGCTATTGTTATAGAAGATGAAGAAGAAATGGAGACAAGTCCTATGATCGAGCCAATGGTTGAAAAGCCGGTGGACTCCACAGTAGGGACAAGGTTGTTATTGGACTTGTCTGCCAATGTAGGTTTCAATGATGTATTTTCTATTGTTCTAGGTGGAGAGCAAGATTTTGGAGAGGATACTGACAACATTGACGAGTCAACTAGGATTTACTTTGATTTTGAAGCTGATATAAATGATGAAGATCCAGCTTTTCCTTTTCAAGATGACCGTTAGATTATTCCAGAATCTTCCACTGCAGATACAACTGGTGTATCAGACATCTCTGCTCCTAGAGAACATGTTGATCCTACAGAAATTTTCACAAAGAATTATGTACCATTTCACATCCGAGCAAATTTTTCATGTTACGATAGAGAAAGGATCCAAGAGCCGTACTTGGAAGATATCTACTTTGGAATTGTTATCCGTCATCGTAAGGTTCTGAGCGGTAATAAAGTCCTTGGTATTCATCGGCAAACCAAAGATTATCGTTTAGAATACAAACACCTTTTGAAAGCTAAGCGCCTACTTATTAGTGAAGTTCGTACCAAGCATCGGGTTGTCACAATTAAGCAGATCGATGCTCAAAGACTTCTGAGAATCTGGTATCCTGTCTTTACTGTGACTAGACAAGATGGACAAATCTAGAGATGTAGTAAAGATGATTTTTCAAGCTTATATTTGGAAGATTTAGAGTAAATGTACTTTGAGATCAGAAACATGACTAACAGGAAGGAGGGAGCATTGATTGCTCTTGATGCTATTAAAAGATTTATGCGTTGTCATGTAAAATTGGCTATGGTCATAGATGTTCAAATGGGTCTCGAAGACAATCAAAGAACCATCAACCTAAAAAGACCTAATCAATACTTAGAAGATATTGATGCTTATCCTGTTTACATGATTCTCGAAAAACCAGAGTTCGGAGTCATATATTTTGCTCAACTTCAAGTGAAGAAATTTATGAGATTCAGTGAGTTGAATAAGTATTCAGATGGTACGATAAGGTTGGTAAGACGGGTACTTGATTTGAAAAAGGTGAACAACGATAGAGCTGCAGAGTCAGAGAGAATGAGTTCCAAAGAAAGATATCTATTGGTCAACACTATAAATCTGCACGAGGAGAAGATTCATTACAGGAAAGCTCTAAGGAGGTTAGAGAAAATTCTTGGACTTAGAAAGACAAAATTTACAAGAGTCCAAACTTGAATCCAAAGGGGGAGAATGTTGGGTTTGAGAATGAGCATTATTGTTGTATTCAAGTTTCTCCATTTCTTACATTTTTTTAATAGAGTAGCTTTATTACTTCCTTAGTATAAATAGTATTTTCCTTTGTAATTGTCATTATCAAGTCATTAGCATATTGTAATCAGATTTAGAGTTGTAATTCTCTCTCTCAATCAAGGAAATTACATTTGGTGATCTATTCTTTTTATTCTTACATTCATCGTGTTCTTGAAGATTGATATCATATATGTATGAATTTTGGACTTCACAGTAGTCCTAGTAAATTCTCGGGAAATACATCAGGAAACTCCCGAACTACAGGGAAATCATCAATACATTTCTCTTTGACTTTCTTATCAATAACATGTGCCAAAAATGCAACATAATTCTTCTTTAAGTACTTTCGTATCTTCATGCATGATACTATCATAATTTTTCGATCTGACTCGTCTCCTTGAATTACAATTGAGTCACTTCCTTCTTGAAGAATTCGGATAACCTTTTCCGAACAAACTATTTCAGCTATATTTTTGGATAGCCAATCCATGCATATAACTATATCAAAACCTCCTAGCTCAATCGGAATAAGATCTATGCTAAAATCCTTTTCGGCTAAACTTAGAGTACAGTCCATGATTATGTCCCTAGCTCTAATTTCTTGACCATTGGCAAGTTCTATTATGTAAACTTCTTTCAACCTTTGAGGCTTTATGTTAATCTTTGGCTTAAAATCTAAAGATACAAAACTTCTATCTGCTCCTGAATCAAATAATATTGATGCAAATTCATTATTCAAAAGGAATGTACCTGTAACCACATTTGGATCATGCCTAGCCTCCTTTGCTCCGATCTCAAATGCTCGGCCCCGTGCTTGACTTTATGGGTTCCCTTGATTGATTGGTCGGTTTTGGTTAGCATTTGTTCCTTGTTTTCTCCTTGGACATACATTCCTCATATGATCTGGACTTCCATATTCATAACATAATCGCTTTTGACAATCCTTTGCAATTTGACCTTTTTGGTGGCATCTTTGGCAAGTGGTACAATTTCCCCAGTGCGGATATTTACTTTTATTGCACTTGGGTTTGTTTCCTGGTTTTACCACTTGGGTCTGTACTCCAAAATTTCCTATTTTTGTCATATCTTCACCCTGATCTTTGGCTCCTATGTTCCTCTATCTTTCTCTTTCCCTTGTCAAATTCTCCAGACCGAACATCATTATTTGTAAGTTTGGTAGCAATATTTATCGCCTCTTGAAGGGTCTATGGATTTGACGAGGTGATGTTTCCTCTAATCTCCGGAGACAAACCCCAAATATATCTCTCAATGTGGACTTCCCCCGGTGTCACTAGATGTGGTACTAGATTTGCTAACTCATGGAATCGAGCCGTATATGCAGCTATCTTTTCCACTTTCATTTCATGATTCCATAACTCCATTTCTAACTTTTGGAATTCACTTCTTGGGCAGTATTCATCCTCGAGTAGTTTCTTAAATTCTTCCCAAGAAAGTTGTTTAGCCGTTTCCCGACCCCTAGTTTGCACTAAAGTATTCCACCATGTCAGTGTCCGGCCTTGTAGTAAGCATGTAGCATATTCTACCTTGTTTGCCTCAGTGCATTTACTTATAGGAAGGACAAATTCCATACCCTCTATCCAAGTCAATAACCCTACAGCCCCCTCAGTTCCCCAGAATTCCTTTGGGTTGCAAGATCTGAAAGATTTATAGGTGCATTCCCTGGGTGTTCTAGGCTCAGAATTGGTTGGTTGGTTAGTGTTCAGTCCTGCCGCTACCTGGCTGACAATGTTGGGGAGTGCGGCCAAGAGTTGTTCTGACACGAGATATGCAACTTCAGGGTTTTCTTTTCTTGGCGGCATTTTCTAGGGCCTAAGTCAAAAGGGAATCTCGTCATTTTTATGGCAATAACATTGATAATAATTTCTAGTCATCTAATGATGCAGAGGATATTCATTTTGAG
Organism: Cynara cardunculus var. scolymus; assembly: GCF_001531365.2. Taxonomy (NCBI): domain Eukaryota; kingdom Viridiplantae; phylum Streptophyta; class Magnoliopsida; order Asterales; family Asteraceae; genus Cynara; species Cynara cardunculus. Next base: position 14,183 of record NW_020201975.1, read on the forward strand.
GATAACATTTGAACATTTTCATAATCGAACAAAATATTTTTTATATTCAACCATGGATTGATGTAGATAAGCATTTCTCAAAATACGTCATAAGTTCCTAGTTGTTTACAGTCCATCAAAACAAGATCATAGGTTTTGATGCAAAATAGTAATTATCTTATCACTAGTCAACATTTCTAGAGTAACATCCAACCGATCAACATTCCTAGCATCAGCATCATCATCCCACTCACTACCAGGCACTTGTACAATCTTCTAATCTCCTGTCTCGCAGCAATGATGGCATCTGAGGTTCTCATCATACGCTGGTGGTGCATTTCCATTACATCGGATAGGTTGTTCAAAATGTGGTGGTGATATCCCAGCCGGGTCTGGTGAGTCTGAGTCTCTGATGCGATTCTCTGCAGCCACTCTCGTTCAGCCAGATTCATGCCCTGAGTGTAGGATGCAGGTACTCCGGTCACTACCTGAGAGGTCCTGCTCCCATGTTGTGGTTGGGATGACTCCCCTCTAACTCTAGTGGAATTCTCAAAAGTCACCCGCCGTGGTAGTGGAACACTTTTCCTAGACGTGACTCTAATCCTTGGGCCATGAAAGGTTTGAGGTGGAATATCGGGCACTGGTTCCTATGGGGGCAATATGGATGCAGGTGATGAAGCAGGTGTCTCACTAGTCGCTGTGTCCTCATGCTCATATGGGTCTACCTCTTCATTGATGGATGAGTTCCTTCTAAATCGGCGAACCACATAACTGGATTCGTCTGCCGAACATTCATTAGGAGCAGATGATGACATAGTGATCTGCGATATTAACAATCTTAATTACGAAATGTACCTTCTATAGGTGCTTAGTTTTATAACAAGAGCTTCTAAGCAAGGCTAAGGGTGGCAATCAAGCTAGAGCCTCTGGATAGCCAAAGTCTCTGGTTGCATTACAGAGCCTCTTGTTGCATTACCAGACTTAGAAAATTTTTGGGTTCTAATCAGTCCTCTGGTTCAACTTACATACATAGAAAAGTAATGTGTTTCTCGTCCATCGGTCCTCTGCTTCCATATACATACATAGCAAACCAATGGAATTCTAATTCATCGGCC
>NW_020201975.1:15922-22310 GCF_001531365.2 Cynara cardunculus var. scolymus
TGGTTCATCTAGGGCGATGGATATTCAAAATTTACGCAAACACACACACAATTATGCTTTTCACAACAATTTCTTAATTGGAGCATATTTTTAATACAACCGAGTAAGTTCTCTATTATATGTAAATTAAACATAGGTGATTAGGTTTTGTTTAATTGACATATAATAATCTGACCCGCTTTGTATATATATATATATATATATATGTATATTTTAAATCACTTGAAAACAATTTTGAAAATATTTGGTTATAGTTTGTGGCTTTTAAGGAAAAACCGGTGTTCTCTATAACTGAGGCTCTGATACCAAATCTGTCACACCCCGTTAAAGCGGAAACACGAGATGTAACAGGTAAGCGCGTCACAACAACAAATAATAAATAACACCATAAGTTTTACATGATTACACCCATAACCAAGTTGGTGTTTGAATACTTCAAAACAAAGTTTACAAAATATACAAAATCATTGTTGTTACAAATATGCTCCAAAAATTTCACTTCTTTACTTATTTTCTGAAAAGCATGAAACATAAAACAACTACAACTACAAGGAGTTGGTGAGTTCACAGGTTTTCATATGCACAAAACTATTTAAAATGCATAAATCATTTCTTGCAAACTTATACATAACTTTTGCACATAATAAATGTAAATCTATAACGATGTTTAAAACTTGAGACGCTACTGAGCCTTACATGACCAATTTGCCCCATTATTTTATGAACGACCATAAGTAGCCCGTATACTCCCTTAGGTCCCACAGTTCGTAGCAGTACTAATTCAGCGGTGGTCCAAATTTCACATGATTAGACTAATAAAACGTCGGTAATGTACACCCCTTTCTAGGTGGGACTGTCATCACAATAGCGGCTATCCACAAATACCACGGCTCGGGGACATGCCCGAGTTAACAAGTAGCGTTTACGGACGGGGACTTTATTTAGAAATAAACTCTCAAGTACATCAATTTATCATTTATATCATAGTGCAAAACAGTCAATATTTTATGACATAAACATATCTTGACTAAACGGTTCTTTAGTCCAACAATTTTATAAATAAACAGTATAGTTTGCATAACTTCATGCTTTTCCCCCAGTTTAAATAAACAAAAAGCATTAAAAGTTGGGCCGTGAATACTCACTTGTTTGCTGTTTTGAATATCCAAAAGCTTGACAATGCTTGAAGCACAAATCGTCCACCCCTAGACTTTCCTAAACAGTCCAACATCCAGAAATTAGATCACCTATAGGTTCTCGATAAAGATAAAGTTAAGTATGTCTTATGTAATGCCATTGAGTTTTCATGATTTAAAGTTGATACTTATATCATTTTCTCTAAAAATAGTCCAGAAATTATAAATTTTAAAAAATCAAAGTCCTTTGCACATAAAGCTGCCATTTGGACAGAATGTAAATTTTGTTTCTATAATTTTGGTCTCACAAATCACTGTCAAAAGGAAACTTCCATAATTTTTTAGTCCAAATTTTTATATCATCAATAGTAATGAGCTAAACAGATTTCTCCCTAATATCAAGAATTTTGGATGGGTTTAAGGCACTCATTATTACCCTACAACTTTGAGTGACACGGTCCCCAAGACAAATTACATACTCTTTGAGTGACGGCCATTTGGGGGTCTAAACTCATCATTTTTCAGTGATTTTAACTTTATTCTTAAGCCAACACATAAGGCTAACTTCCAGAAAAAAATCATCCATTTTCATTGAGCTTTGAAAGAGATATGACCGTTTTAAAAAGCATGCAAGATTCTGTCAACATTGCTCTTTTTGCACCATAATCTTGTATCAAGAACTTGAAGGCTCAAAACGTAATATTTTAAGTGAGACCAGTTGCATTAGAAAGATAACTCATTAAAGTAAGTTCTAGAAGAAAAAAATAAACCATTTTGGAGGAATAACCAAAGAGATATGGTCGTCCAAAGTAGGTTTTACCTACTGTCAAGTGTGCTGTTGCACCCTTATTTTGTTTAAAACATTTGAAGGTTCAACACTTCTTCATTTTACATGATTCCAGTTGGAAAAGAATCATAACTCATCAAAGTACGTATTAGAAGAAAAATAAGAACATTTGGACTTTTATTTTGAAAGATACAGTCGACACAATTGCTAACAGAATCTGTCAGTTTTCAAAATACATCTTTTAATGATTAAATTCCACATGCAATGTGGTTTTATCCTACTTTCTTAGAGTTCTAAGTTTGTGGATCATAGATTATCAACATTTTGAAGACATTTTCATGTCTTTGATGTATAATCTCCTCTTTTAAATTCTCCAGAAAATTTAATTACCAAAATCAAGAAGAAGGTGTAGAAAATGAGAATCTTTGTTATTAAATAAAGGTAAGATAACTAGTCTATTACCTTTTGCTTGAAATCTTGAATATTCTTCAAGATTGACAAATTTTTAATGTTGGTTGAAGATGAATTCGGTTGGAGGGGTATGGTTTAGAGAGGGAGAGGTTAGTGAGAGGAAAGGTTTATGCAAAATGAGGATGAAAAATGGGATTTTTCAAAGAATATGGAGCATTTATATGTGGGTTTAAAGAAAGAAAATGGGCTGGCCTTATTAGAGCCCAAGTCCATACTTATTTATTTTTATTTATATTAAAATAAGGCTCATTTAAAGTAAAACATAAATATAATTGTCAAATACTGATAAAATATCAGTATTAGGTCAAAATTCCAAATTTTTGTAAAATTATTTGGACAATTCAAATAAAACTTTTTATAATTTAATTTGGACTTTTATAATATCAACTTTATTTTGTTTGGAGAGTTTTAATGAATTTGGTATTACATAAGTTAACTTTATCAGTTACCCATTGAAATAGGATTTTCTGAACTATATTTTGGGAACTACGCCAGATGAATTCTAATCAACATGACTAGATCCTAATATAATTCTTAATTTTTAAAAATCCTATAAGGTGCTAACCTGACGCCCAAAAATGACGGATGTCACACATATCAAGGAGAGGTGTACTTTGGGATAAGGGTGACATATCAAGGAGAGGTGTACCTTTGGATATAAGGGTGGCATTTGTATGTGTGTGTTATATGATATAACTCTTACTATTATATCCATTAGGATAACAGTGACTTTAAATCCTTATTTCTTTGTGATTTAAAGATTTAGGATCATAGTTCTTATTGGAAATCGTAGTGTGGATGTTATTGAGGAGATGATAACTGGCTTGTGGCCTGACGCTTTGAATAAACCTTATTTCTGATTAAAAAGGTTTAAAGTGGTATTATGTGCAACCTAAAAGCTTCTAACCACTTTGGTTTGAATATTTTATTTATAAAGCCAAGTGATTGACTTTGGAAATCGGAAAGGTACTTGTATTGTGGATTACATGTTTATGCCTTTATTTTATTTGGAAAGCTGATTTTTAAATACAGTTTTGGTGATTCTCACCCTACAATTACATGGAAAAAGGGATATGACGAGAGGTAACTTCCACCACATCCACGGTTAATGAAAAGGTGGTAGGGTTCATAGCGAACACCAAATCTCGGATCGAAGGCTTTAGACCTCAAATATACCTTTCCATCTTTCTGGATTCCGACGAAATGTAGGGCTCAGCAAACCAGGAGTACTCGATGAATTTTTCATTATATTTCCGAATAGTTCCATTGCCTTGCTCTAACTTTAGAAAATCCTCCTCCATCTGTCTTACAGCTATCTTGAGACAGAACTGATCTTTGAATCAGTTCACAAATTCCTCCCAAGATATCGTTTGTAAAACATCTCTTCTGGTTAAAGATTCGACTTCCTACCAGAATAGAGCTTTGGATTTCAATATAGAAATAGCAAACCAAACTTTATTTGTTTCCGGACACTTTATAGTGTTGAACACAAATTTGATCTCCTTGATCCAGTACATGATTTCAACTGGATCTCTTTCTCCGAGAAAGTCAGTGTTCTGCATGTCAAAAACATTTTTATATCTCCCTCCTTTATTTGTGCCACTGGAACAGATGGATGTACTTCCACTCTTTCTTTTTCAATCCTCGCAGGTATCCCCATAATAGATGTCAAGGTTTCCCTCAGCTTTCCCATCTCTTTTGCCAACATATCTCTAGTTATATATTCTGGTTGTGGCATCTGCTCTTCATTGACATTCCCAGAGTGAGATTCTTCCCGCTCAGGATGAATCTCAGTTTGACTCCTTCCCTATGTCTGGCTTCTCCCTCAGCCCCTTCCCCTGGTTCTTCCCCAACCTCTATTCCCAGAAGTACTAGTTGGAAGATTGACATGAGATTTCTCTCTTTCCTCAGACTTTGGGTGAGCAATTCTCTCAGATCTTCGTGTTCGGCTAGACATCTGCAGATTTTAATGTTAATAATCACGTATTCACATTCCCAAATATAATGAAGTATCTAAGTCCAAATATGTACCTGAAAATTCATAATTACACTGGCCAAATGTAATTAGATTTTACCTTACACACTGTTATTTTAACTCATCATCTTTATTTCCAATGGTGCTAACTATGTCTGGGACCCCTAGCATGCAATGAAATAGTTTAAGTCTATATATCATGCTTTAAATACCTAAATCCCTTAAACTCAGGCTCTGATACCACTTCTTCTGTAACACCCCATATCACACAATGCATGTAACATATACTTCATTCACAAGAAACACATTATTTACACCATTCAGGTCCCTAAGTACAAGAATTTATCATACTAAATACATGGTCCAAAAATTTCAAAATAAATTTCTTGTATTGGTCAACATTCATCTACCAAAACCAGATGTAACATGATCTAATCTTCACAAAGATATGCATACAGAAAATATCAAATTTTCCCCTTCCCCTTACTGTCAGCAGTTCCTGTAGTATATATATGTAAAATACAAAATGAGGGTTAGACCGTAAGGTCTAGTGAGATCCCTTTATCCATGTAATTGCAGGGTGAAGATCAACAAAACTGTATTTAAAATCAACTTTTTAAGTAAAACAAATACTTAAACATGTAATCCACAATACTAGTACCTTTTCGATTTCCAAAGCTGGTCACTTGGCTTTATAAATAACATATCCAAACCAAACAGGTTAGAATCTTTCAGGTTTCATATAATATCACTTTAAACCTTTTTAATCATAAACAACGTTTATTCAAAGTTTCAGGCCAAAAGCCAGTTTTTCATCTCCTCAATAACATCCATACTACGATTTTCAATAAGAACCATGATCCTAAATCTTTAAATCACAAAGAGTCATCGTAATCTAAATAGACATAATAGTAAGAGTTATATCATATAACATGTTGGACCTATAAATTCAGCTTTGATAACGATCTGTTATTCTGAATGAACTGTAAAATGATTAAAGTGCAGCGGAAACAATATTAAGAACAAAATAGAGTAAAATAAACCAAGAACACACAGTTAAGATGAGGAAGAAGATGAACACAAGAGAATTGCTTCAAAGGTTTTTCAATTCAATTGAAAATAAGAYGATTACAATTCGGAAGCACACTGAATACAAAGGCCTTAGCCGCTATTTATACTAGTTTCTAACGAACTTACTGACAAGATCTAGACGCGTGAAATCATCTAAGCCGTCCAAATAAATTCGATTAAAGTTATAGTCACGTAAGAAGCACATACAGCTAATAACCAATGAAAAACAGTTGGAAGAGGATCTTCACAGAAGATGAAATCCGCAGACCCTCTGTGAGCCATCACAGAGGCTCTGCTGTAACTGACTTGTATGTTCTTATTGACAGAGGACCATTTTCCAGAACCTCGGTGAGAGACATCAGAGGTTCTGTCACACTTTACTTGCTCGAATATTAGGCTTCTGTCGTTAGTCCTCTATTGTCTTCTGTGGAAGATAAGCTTCTGTCAAGACTTGCAGAATACTTTATCAATACTTTTACAAGAGATGAATAACAGAGCTAACAATCTCCCCCTAAGTATGAAAAAGTAAATTTAGACAAATGGGTCCAAGAAATGACTAATTGAAAGAATTACAAGAGGAGATTAAACTCATCCTCTAAAAAGAATTACATAAATGAACGAATTGAAAAAGTTGTTGCTCAGGCCTACACTATTACAAGAACTAATCCACAACAGAGTCTGGATAGTCATCTACGGCAAATTGCAGATCTGACTTGATGGTTCTGTAGACTTTGAATATCCATTCTCTGAAGGAGACTTGAACTTTGATCGTTTCCAGAAGGTGGTTCACTTCATCCGCCCTTAAATGCCCTCTCTGCACCTCTGTCACCACTAGGTTGAACACCCACTCAAGGGACTCTATTGAATATTTGTGCGTCTCTTTGGGATCGAAGAACCTTAGAATCTCATCCTTGTCCAGGAATACAAACCCAAAGATGGGATTGTGGA
>NW_020201975.1:22583-27465 GCF_001531365.2 Cynara cardunculus var. scolymus
AGTGAAGTAATCACATGCTCTGAGAAGACCTGCTCTGGTGGCCTTGTGAGCTTTGAGAAGTGGAACTTTGCAATGGCAGAGGGCATTCCTGTAAGCTCTGGGTCATAGGGGGGCACTGTGTCCACAGCTGAGTAACGCCACCACAGAATCTCCTCAACAGTGGTTACGGGCTCTGTGCGCACCTTCTTTGTAGGAATCTTGCTCATAGATTCAAGTATCTCAGAAAATATCCCCACTGTGGCAGATTCTGGCATTCTGGTTTCTTCTTCTAGTATCGACCTCTGGTTGGACTCCTCTGGTAGGATTGGCTTGACAGTTCCTACCAGAGCGTCAAACGTACCCGTAGACATTTCCTCAGGAATCTTCGCCATTTTAGAGGAAGAGTCTTCTCCAGTCTTCTCCAGCTCTGGGGATGGGGGCTCTGCCCTTTCTCACCTGTGCCTCTGCCAAAGACGCGTTTAATGCTCGAACGAGATCGGGGTCATCATACTCTTCTTCATTTATCTCCACTGGCGTCTCAGAGCTTGACCCCTTCTGTGGCGACTCCTCTACTGCTTTACCCTTGGCTTTCCCCTTAGGCTCTGGAGATTTGTCTTCAGAGAATAGGGCAGCAGCAGAGTCCACTATTTTTAATGGTCTGGCAGAGGTTGTCTTCTTTGGTTCCTCTTTCCTCTTCTCCCCCTCATGACGATCATCGTCATCACCTCCTTGATCGTCATGGAATTTAGTGGCTTCTACCTTGCAAGTAGTAAGGGGAGCCTTCTTCAATCGCTTTAAAACTTTGGAAGCCGCCCTCTCCATATTTTGAATGACCTCCTCAGCAATCACAAAGGCAGTGTTGATATCCATCTCTATGGCCCATTTCATTTTAGAGATGCAGCTATAGATCTCATTTATGAAGTTATCACCTTCTTTGACAAGTTTCTTCGTGCAGTCTCTTATAGCTTCGTTGCTTGCTCGGGCTTCCTTGAGGAGTTGGTCGGTGTATTTCCGCACGGTCTCTCCAAGGGCTTCAACCATTGCGTCTAGCTCTCTGTGAGTGGCTAGATGGTTAATGTTAGCCCTGGAGGATTTAGAGTCAATGCCATAGGTGACTGCAGAGGAGAACATCCCTTTGATCTCGTCCTTGAAGGCAGAATAATCGGTGTAGCCGGTGGAAATAAAGTCTGCAGCAAATTGGGCGGCAACCTCTGTGAGTTATGTCTTGAGCTTTTGGATTGAAGAAGGGTTGAGAGACAGGGCGTTGAATGCTTCTGCTATATCATCTTTGTTGACGACAGAGCTCTGAAGGGCTGATACGGTCATCTTGAGCTCAGAAGTTGTGGAAGTCAACTCCTTCAGAACCTCTATTAACAGTGCAAGAGCCTCTATCGCCGGTTAGGAGGAGAATAAGCTTTTCAACTCATCCATCCTCTTGAATACCTCTGTGGCAAAGGTTTGTAACTCCTCCTTCGTCACATAATTACCCTGGGAACCTAGATCATCAACACATGGTGACCTGGTTTTCCGATGTCAGCTCGAGGACTTCCACCGGATCCTTGAACATCTCCCATTGGAGAGCCTACCAGTGTTCTGTCGATATCGTGCCTAGTAGGTTTAGAGCCTTACTCGATAGAGGGATCGAGTGTGGACTTTGGGCGTTCTAGACCCACAGTCTCTATGAACCTCTCGTATGCCTTTGAAGCATAACTTGGTTGTTCACTCTGGTGTGGAGGGGCAACGGATGCCTCTCCGGGTTGTGACGAGTCCTTGGGCGAATGGACTCTTATTGTAAAACCAGCATCCTTTTGAGAGGATGTTGGAGTTGAAAGTGGTTCCTGGGCTGTGCATTCGATAGAGGACGAAAGAATGTCCTCTGCGAGGTAGGTTTGGGTAGGGTTCAGTGTGTGCACGCCTTGTTCAATAGGGGTTCCCTCTAGAACAGGGTCCCTAAAAATGTGGGTAGCACTAGGAGGGGGGCTTGGGTGTGTGCCTTCGGCATCTTTTTCTCCCTCACCTAACTCCAATTCTTCTTCTTCGTCGTCTAGAACGACTTCTGTCCCCAAATCCGCTACCTCTGTGGGCGTTTTAGATTCTTGTTGGATGTGGAAGATGACATCGTGTATCTGCTCTGTTGGGGACTCTTCGTGAACAACCATGCGCAACCTTCTTCGCTTTGGAGCAGCCTCTGCGGGGCTTTCTTGGAGTACAGCCTCTGTGASCACAACCTCTACGGGTTGGGCCTTCTTCGATTTCTTCTTCTTTGGCTTTTGCAGAGGACTTCTTGAACCCTCTTCTTTTGCGGGTCTCTTCTTCCCTTTCTTTTTCTCAAAAGAGTCAACACCCTTCTGAGTTTTCTTTGTCTTCTTTGGTGGGGGACTTGCTACTTTCGGTCTGTCCTCACTCACCTCTCTAGCCTCTGCTGGCTCCTCCATTCTTCCCTCAACCCTCATTTTTTATACTCTCTCTCCTAAGGGGATTCTTATGCATGGAGGGGTTTCAAGGACCGGCTCTGGTATCCACGTCTATACGCTTTCCTATCTCCGTGGCTAAGGTATTTGAGCATGGCTTTTGATAGAGGTCTTGGGCTTCTGTAACCCAACTCATGCTCTGTGGGGTGGAACTTCTTCATTGGATACAAACGCGCATTAGGTTCTGCAGAGGGCAGCTTCTCTGCTATCATTTCACCAAAGACTAGACCAAAGAACCTCTGTAGGATAAGGTTTGGATGATTGAGATCCTCTTTGGCCTTCTTCTGTGCCTTCACTTTGGACTTCTCACCCCTCTAAGTAGCGCACTTCTTCTTGATTAATCCCACCATGTCTTCGAATATGAGCTGTGCGTAATCAAGGGGCAGGTTAAATTAGATTCCATATACAATGGAAATCATGGCATGTGAGGCTTGGTCATGGCTGTCGACCTTCCCTGTTAGAAAGCAATTCACTATCGAGAACAGAGTGTTCCAAATTGGAGGAAGGCCTTTTCGTTTGAATTCAGTCCTTTTAACAATTTTAGTCTTGGAAGAGTAGGAGTGAAATTCAAGGAATTGAATTAGTTCGGCGTCTGCTGGGGTTGGGGCGAAGGTATCCAAATTGAGAGTTGCCAAGGAGGGTAGACGGAGGGCTGTTCGCAGGGTATTCACATTTAGTTCCATTGGGACAAGCGATTTCATAGTCGGGTGAGAAGCATAACCTACGATGCTTAATCCAGAATTATCTAGGGTAGTGATATATGAGCTTAGCAAGAATTGGGTAATATATGTTTCTGGTGTAGGTTTAGTTGCTGAGAGAGCAAAGTATAAAGGATGGTAACGAAGAATTTCAAGGAGGGGATACGTATATTCAGGGAAGCCAGATGGAGATGGAGTGAAGAAATAATTGTTGGGTTTCTTTACCAGTACCACTTTCTCGTATCGATTTTGGAAAAATGAAAGGGGATGAGAAGTTAGTGCCTGGGATTGGGTTACTTCGTTGTCGCTTGAGACATTTACAGATTGAGCGGAGGCGGATGAACTGGAAGACATAGTTGCAGGTTTGGCCGGAAATCTTGAGGTTCGTCGGAGTATATAAGGAGTAATGTAAAGGTTTACGTTTTGGGGGGAAGGGATATTTATAGTGAGGGATTTTGAATGGGAACCATTTATTAGGAGAAAAGGTGTGATGAGTGGTTATAGGGAGTGACGAATCAAAAATATGACACGCGGTGTTGGGAAGACGCACGATTGATGACGTGCGCCCCCGTTTCTGACACGTGCGTGATTTGCTTTACCCCTTATCCACAGAACCACGCGCACCATATCAATAATAGAGAACTATAAGAGAGTTCTGTCAGAGGCCTAAGGGTAACAGAGCCTCTGTGATATGTGCGGTGTTTTCTAGCATGTTACACCTTTATTTACCTAAACGGTTTGAAAATCCTTAGAGAGATGAGTACTTGCTCAGTTCAAACCCACAAAGCCTCTGATAGAAGCTTCAGAGGTTCTGATGAGTTGACCTCTAAAAACAAGATACTTCAAAAGTTTTGGCACCTTCTGAGGTTTTGATTTTCATTTCAAAAATCCCCCTATGAGCCAGCTTCCATGGCTCCCCCTCGAACTAAAAACCATTTAAAATCCTAAGAAGAAGTATCGACAGAGAATCCATTCAAAGAGCCTTTGAGAGCTATCACAGAGGATCTGTGATTAAAAAAGATTTTGATTCTTCAAGAGGTTTTATTCTTTTTAAGCACATACTCCCCCTCAAACCTTGCATATCTTTGCCAGGCAAACCTATTAACTATGAAAACAAGTGAAGGTTAATCAAGAAATAAAACTATATACAAAAAGAGATTATTCAAAGAAAAACTTTATACAACAAAGAATAAACAATAAGAAAATAAATAACAATAAAACATACAACAAAACATCCTTCTTTCTTTAGAAATGATGACAGAAGCTCTAATGTGCCAGTCAAACATGCTGCTTCTTCTGCGATTAGATAACGTTTAATTTGGGTACCCACTTCCAATTGGGTCCCTTAACATTAACTTGTTTAAAGTATACCATAGCCTCTTTTGGTTTGGACTTATTGTTCTTTGAAGAAGAATTGCCAATTTGCCTATTGTTCAGCCTAGATTCATGGTTCTTTGGGTGAGAGACTAAACAGGAAGATTGATGAACATGATTGGATACAGCATGCATGACATTGAAACAATCACAGAAGGAAACATTGCAAGAAGCTTTCTTAAAATTTTCATTAAAATCCTCAAAGAGGGGTACGGAATTTTTATTTTTAGAGCCCTTTTTGAAATCCTTTTTAAAAATCTTCTGTTGAGATCCCCTCTTTTGTTTTCTAGCTTTAACAGAGACAGAAGCAATGTTAGTTTGAGGCCATTTTTTAAATTGTTGCCAAGTGTAAATAGGTCT
>NW_020201975.1:28128-32858 GCF_001531365.2 Cynara cardunculus var. scolymus
TAAACATTTTGAGCCTCTTGAAATTTTCTAATTTTGAGCTCTCTGTCAAGAACGTTTTGGTGCAAAAATTCTCTTTCTTTTTGGAATAATTCTTTGACAGAAGTAACATTGCATTTCTCATGCTCTAACTTCCTTAACTCATTCACCTTGTTTTTCAACATCTTTTTGAATTATGGCAAGCTTTTCTTTGAAGATTTTTCTAAATTAACTAAGTTTAATTGAGCTTCTGTGAACATTTTAAAAAATCTGTTTATTTCCTCTGTGAGAAGAATGACTTCTTTTTCACGAAGAGAAAGTTTTTCTTTGAGCTTGTAATGWTCCAAATGACATGAATCAAAATTATCAATTGATTCAGAAGAGTAAGAAGTGGAAACCWCTTGGTCACTTGAGTAAGAGGAGTCTGAGTCAATATTTGTTATTCCACAGAAGATCTCATCCTCTGTGTCTGACAGAGGTTTATCCTCCTTAGCCTTAAAGTTATGATGTTCATCAATACACATGGCTCTGTTGTTCTCGATAGTCTTCTTAACTTCTTCGATTTGTTTCTCCAATTCTACCCAAATGTCCATAAACAGATGACAGAGATCAATGCATTTGAAGATCTCATGTGGTATAGCCATGATCAACATCCTTTTGCATTTGCTTTCCAATTCAACTAATACCTTTTCTTCATCGTTCCAGTTTGTGATCGGTTTGGGCTCAAAATGCTCAGGAACTTCAGGAGTTGTACCAATTGCTGGAACTCTTGGAATCAAATTCATTGGCACAAATGTTGGATTATAGAGAAATTCACAAATTTTACGGTGAATTCCCTCCAGGAAGTTCATCATACGTACTTTCCATTGCGAATATTCCTCTATGATAAGCGTATGAGGCTTTGATTGAGATCCAGTGCTCATGAATGAGGTATTGACCAAATTAGTCATTGAAATTTGAAGAAATAGGGTAATCTGAAGAAAACTGGTGTTCTAGAAGACGCAGATTAATACCAAAAACAGAATTAATCGAATAAGAATTCAATTCCTGCTTTGATACCAATTGTTGGACCTGTAAATTCAGCTTTGATAACGATCTGTTACTCTGAATGAACTCTAAAATGATTAAAGTGCAGCGGAAACAATATTAAGAACAAAACAGAGTAAAATAAACCAAGAACACACAGTTAAGATGAGGAAGAAGATGAACACAAGAGAATTGCTTCAAAGGTTTTTCAATTCAATTGAAAATAAGAYGATTACAATTCGGAAGCACACTGAATACAAAGGCCTTAGCCGCTATTTATACTAGTTYCTAACGAMCTTACTGACAAGATCTAGACGCGTGAAATCATCTAAGCCGTCCAAATAAAGTCGATTAAAGTTCTACTCACGTGAGAAGCACATGCAGCTAATAACCATTGAAAAACAGTTGGAAGAGGATCTTCACAAAAGACGAAATCCGCAGACCCTCTGTGAGCCATCTCAGAGGCTCTGTTGTAATTGACTTGTATGTTCTTTTTGACAGTAGACCATTTTCCAGAACCTCTGTGAGAGACATCAGAGGTTCTGTCACACTTTACTTGCTCGAATATTAGGCTTCTGTCGTTAGTCCTCTGTTGTCTTCTGTGAAAGATAAGCTTCTGTCAAGACTTGCAGAATACTTTTTCTATACTTTTACAAGAGATGAATAATAGAGCTAACATAACACACACATACAAATGCTACCCTTATATCCAAAGGTACACCTCTACTTGATATGTCACCCTTATCCCAAAGTACAGTTCTCCTTGATATGCCACCCTTATATGATGATACACCTCTCCTTGATATGCCACCCTTATTCCCTCATCAAAACTTTACATATTATTTCCAATCAGGACAAACTGAAGTCACAAACGTTCTAATGAAAAATCATTTATGTTTTATCCAAAACCAATTTCAAAACAATTACTGAATAACTCATCCTTTATTATTTTAAAAGAATGACATATTAATATATTTCAATTAAAATTTTCAAAGTATAAATCCAGTCAATTTTCAACAATTGGTTAACATATCAACTTGGCCGGATTTCATCTCCGGTCAAGCCTTGGCCGGATTACATATCTGGACAACAAACCATATATTTCCATCTTTTGGCAAATCCGGACAAATCTTGTTCGGTTTACATATCCGGATAATAAAGATCATTTTTCAACACTTTCAAATCCGGTCAACTCATGACCAGACATACACAACTCCGGCCGATACTATGGTCGTATTACATCTAATCCGAGCAACACATCACTTGGGTTATGACAAATCCGGACAACACTAAGATCGTATTCCTACTTCTCCGGTCAAGCCTTGTCCGGATTTCATACTTAAAATCCCACTAACTCCTAATCCGGTCAATACTATGATCGATATTTTTGAAATCCGGACAACACAGTGTCCGATTTACAGCCAAATCCGGGCAACATATTTTTAGTACAATTCAGTATTCAAACCAAGGGAAATACTTTTCAAAATGTAATAAGATGATAAAAATTACACACCTTATGAATTTATAAATTTATGAATCAACTTTGATCCCAAGTTTGTAAGCAATCTGGACAGCTTCTTTCTCAACTCTCTCTCTCTCTCTCAAGTTTTAAAATGGCAAGAAGAATTGTTTGAAGCCTCACCTCTCATATATATACCCTCCCAAAAGTGGAAGGCGACTAAGAGCCTTCACATGCATGACCATCCATAAAACCCCTCATGCATGCATACACGTGTATACTTCCTTTTTATGCATGTTATTATTAACACAATCCATGCACACATGCATATAATCATGCATATATTCACATTATGCATACATACTTATGCATAAGAATTCACACACTTCCATGATCAAATATAACAATATATCATGCTTTCACGCAATCATATAACAAATATTCATGTATTAATTACCTCGGATGATAACCAAGAACCGGGTATTACACCAATATCTTTCAAGAAGACAAAATTCACACCACAGATCCTTCAGCGATGTCGAAGACAGAAATTCAAGATTAGAGACCAGTAAGTTCGTGATCTGAAGCGGTTTTCAGTTATAACAAGCTTGTCTACACAAGTGTGAAGTCTACACAAGATTCAGTAAACACTAATGAGACCATCAACATCATTCCATTGTTCAACGATCAAATGAATCTTGTTAAGCAAGATAGTTTTTGTCTTGTCCTTCTGCGCACAAAGGACAAACCCATACTTTTCTAAGTATATTACAGTATGAAGTCACTCCTTTGACTCCAAACTTGCTTACCAACTTTTATGAAAGAGGCCTACTCATATATAGCCAAAAGGACTGTATATTGTAATAAAGGACAAGCTTTCCGCTAAAAGCTTCCCACATGCCCTGTACCTTCTGAATTTCATTTTATGCAATATTTATATTTTAGTTGAGTAGTTCTTCTCTCAGTTATCTTCTTTCTCGCTCAGAATTACCCAAGAATTTACTTCTCTCTCTACTCTTTGTCTAAGAGAAACACCCACTTTAACAAATGAACAACACATTTTTTTCTTACGTTATTTCTTATAGCAAGTCTTTTCTTATTGATATCTATAATTTTGTGTCTATCCTAGATTGTTTAGATAGGTTATGTATCATATTTCTTCCACAAACAATCTGTAAAAATTTTATTGATCTTCTTTATCAATATATAATTTTAAAAGTGAAAGTTATTGTGTTTGTATTCATCCCCCCCCCTTCTACAAATTGTTACCTATAAACTCTTGTAGATCCGATTGGGACCAACACAGATGAACTTTCTTCATATATCAATTTGAATCTTTGAATTTTCTGATGCAGAAATCCTTGATGAAGTGACTAGATTCGCCACAATTAAAGCAATGATTGTCTTCAACTTTAATCTCTTCCTGGTCTATTTCTATGGCTGACTTATCAAACTTACCTTCCTTACCCTTGCTCTTATCAAACTTGTGAAATTTCTTCTTTCCAAACTTTTTCTGGAATTTCTTTGTAAGAAATGCCAGCTTTTTTGGAGAATTCCCGAATATCTTCATCAGATTCTATATTTCCCACAATTCACTGATCAATCTTCATATTAAGCTCCAAAACATGGCAGATCTAGATAAAACTTGTAAGAACATCAAGAACATTCATATGAGAGTTGAGAGGAAAAGTCAACACCAGATTTATTAGTCAAACCTCACTTTACGTATTCAGATTTACAATAAGCTCTCCACACTACTAATTACAAAGACATACTCCTATTTATATGGTCAAACCTCTAAACAATAGTCAAAGTCAAATTCCTATAAGAAAAGTCAAACACGATGACTTTTACAATTATAGACAATTATTTAACTTTCAAGACGAATACAATTTAATACAGATTTTCAGTCCTAACATTCTCCCCCTTTGTATTCAGACTTGAAAGAAAATTCTGCACTTTGAGTTCTTGTTTGAACTTTGAAACATTAAGCACATTATATCATCTTCAAAAGAATTCTTCAACTTGAAATCTTTAAACAATCAACTATTGAGAAAGATCTTCCAGCATTCTCCCCCTCGAATGTAGAACCGCGATGATCTTGTCTTTTGACAATGTAGATCAGAAACAAAAACGATCTTCATAAACAATGTATAAGATTTGATCTTCAAAGGATCTTCAGATAACAAGTCTTCAGTAAACTGTTGTAAAGATGATCTTCACATTCAACATCTCTCAGTCGTTGTAGCACACAAATAATCTTTCTGTA
>NW_020201975.1:33033-43280 GCF_001531365.2 Cynara cardunculus var. scolymus
ATGAAATTGTTTTCAATCTTATAAAAAGATTGGCCTATGAGTATAACAGATATACTCAGTACAACGAATGTACTGTATATATGAGACTTTTTGATGCTCATCTCACCAGGTCTTCCATTCAATCATTGATAGCTAAAAAAATAGCAAATCTATGAATGTTTTGGCAAATTAACATATAAAATTCTAAATCTGTGTAGTGTAGAAGCATAAAGCAACTTATGCTTCTGTTTAGGCTCAAAAAGATAAACCGTGTGGACTACACAAGTTTATCAGACTCAATATGTGATCAAAAAGACTTGAAGGGGGGACATATATCCTTCTGATTCAATATCAACTTTCTCCAAATGAGAAATTGATAGATGATGAGCTGCGTGCCCTAAATGTTATTGAAACATTTATCTATTGAGAGATAAATGAGTAGTTGGTGGGGTTGTGACAAGAATTGGCCTGGGCTTTGCCTTTTTCAATATTAGTCTCGAAAGAATTGAGAACTAATAGATTGTGTGGAATGCCTGGATTATATAAGTTTGGAACAGGATTTACGTATTCTTTTAATCCTGACACAACTCTCATTAATTCTTTTAACTCACAACAACTACCCCTCTCTTTTTCATTTTAATCTCGGCACACAAACCCTTTTGTATTTAAGCTCACTCAGATATGGTTGTCCTCTTGGGTAGGTCTGTCGGTTTTGACATTCCATAGAGGTATTTCTGATAAGCACTCAGTCCCTCCTAAAATTTAGAGTTATGCACATTTGATCACAATGGTTGATCAAAAGTATTATTTCTTTAAAGCACAATGATCAGATAAAAGTTGATCAAAAAATTTGGCTTTAAGCACAATTAACAAAAGAATGAAGCGACAACGATTCGATTATTCGGTATGCAAGAGAAATGAATGAAGATCTGTAAGAACAAGTATACAGATTCTGATATTCAAAAAATGAATAAATATAAATCAATGTAAAAAAAAATATTAGAACACAAAATTTGAATACAAACGAGTGTATTATCACCGAAAAAGATTTTCATATAAGAGACGTGATAATAACAGTTTGAAGAATAGCTGAAACAGGTATTGGAGTTATGTACGAYGAGAAATTACGCAAGTAAAATCTCAAGAAATACATGTTCAGAGAATGTACTCGTTTAAGAAAACAGTTCCATTTTCAAAAACATTTATTCAAAAAAAAATCTAGAGAACTCCCCGTAGAAAGTAGATTTGAGTAATGAATCAGTTAAGCTCAAAAGAATAAGAAAAAATTGAAACATTTTAAGTACGGGTTCTAAACTGAGTGTTTAAAAACCACTCTCGGTAAAGCACGGGTCCTGAACTGAAATGTTCAGAAGCCTCGGTTGGAATAAATCACAACTCCCCCGGCATTGGTGTATCACTAAAATGATATTCTGATCAGCACAAAATTGACACACCTGGAAAATCAGATCAAGTAGATTTTGGTACCCAAACGAACTTGGGTCCTATTTTGTTAGTATCTGGTTGAGGTATGTTGTAACTTCCAAACCATTTATTTCTATAAGATATTTTCTTTTCAGCACTATGAACAGGATGATCAGGAATAAAATATGAAGCGTACCAGTAATTTTGATCATACCTGTTCTTACCTTTCCAGTTGTTCTGATAACTGTTATTTGCATGCCACCTGTTGAACCTTTTGTTATTGACAAAATTATTGGTTCTGCATGTTGAGCACATAATCCTTCTCTTGCTAAGATTGATCAGATCATTAGTGGATTTCACAAGGCAATGAAGATTGTTAGTAACAACAGGTGTATGAGATAAAACAGATTCAGACTTATTAACCCAAATGCTTTTAATCTTTGAAGAATAATTGGATGATCCAATGACATATCCTTGATAATACTGATTAGAACGAGAATAGTTCTTAGAAACATTAGATTTAGGACTACTTAAATAACTGTTCGAATAGGAACAATTATAAAAGTTGGTTTTACACTGTGATTGAGAACCAGTTGGGCTTTTAGCACACGAAAAATCTTTGACTTTTTGTAAAAGCTGGTCTCTTTCAACAGTAACTAAATCATATTTCTTTTTCAGTTCAATTCTCATGTTCAATTCAGTTTCAAGGTCTGTCTTTAGATCAGACAATTTCTTTGAAGTATCTAGGAATTTACCTTCTAACTCCTTCTGTAGCATTTCAAACTTTTTCTTCTGATTTATCAAATCTCGTTTCTCTTCATCTGAGCTGCTCTTGTCATTCTCCGAAGCGATGTCAAGCCATTTCCTTTTCTCAGTAAGCTCTTTAGCAATTGCTGTATACTTCTTTGAAGTATTTCTTTTCTCAAGAGCAAATTGCTTTTTCTCTTCATCTAAAGCCTTTTGCTTTAGATCAATACTTTCAGACATTTTCTGTAGTTGGCTCTGACAGTCTTCGGAGATGTCTTTCTTTTCTTTATCATTCTTGGCTCGTTCCAAAATGATAAGCTGCTCAAAATCCGAGATTTGCTTTAACAGCATCGTTGCGTTCAGCTCGAGAGAGTTAATCTTATTCTCATAAGATTCACGTTCAGTTCCAAACTTTCTTTCAACTCCAATGAATCTCTTCTTCTCCTTCTCAAACTCTGCTTTTTCCACAATCAAATTCTTTTCTGCTGTCAAAAATTTTTCCTTCTCTAAATCCAGTAATTTCTTTAACTTACTCAAATCATTTTCTTGTTTATGAATTTTTTCAGTAAAGTCCCCAATCTCTGTATATTTCCTCCCAAAAGAGTTCCTCTCAGCATTTAGTTCCTTTTGAACTTTTTGGAGTTTATTGAACAAATCATTATTAGTCTTAATCCTTGTTTGTATCTCTTTTTCACATTCTATTCTGACATCATCCAAGGATGTTTTAAGTTTATTAATCTGAGACTTGGATTCATTCTCAAGTCTTTCTAATATTTCTTTATAATCTTGATGCAAAATTTTAAGACATTTCTCATTAGCATAAGTCTGAATTTTATAATTCTTTTCCAGCTCAGCCATCTTAACTCTCATCTCTTGATTCTCCTTCTTTAGAATATCTGTCATTTAAAAAAATTGATCAGTTAAAGGAACAGTTTAATCTCAAAAAGAATAGAAAAACACAAAAACTGATGAGAATAAAGAAAATCAACGAAAAACTGTCAAATATCAATAAAAACAATCAAAACCGTTGAAAATAGTTAAAAACTGTTAAAACTGATGAAAAACAGTTTACGCGACAGAACAGTTCAAAAATTTCTCAAATAGTTAAAAACACACACAAACAAATAAACGAAATGATCCAATGTTAAAATCTAAACAAAAATTAAAACTCAATGACTAAAAAAAATACAAAACAGTTCAAGAATATGACTCAATTACAAACTAATTAACAACCAAAACAAAATCCCTTAATATGATTACAAGCTGTTACAATCCTTAGTGTAATTGTTTTGTAATAGTGTAGCCTTTACAATTTCCTAGTATAAATAGTAATTTCCTTGTAATTGTCATTAACAATCGTCATTAGCAGAATTATCAAGATTAGTGTTGTAATTCTCTCTCTCTCTCTCAATCAAATCATCCTTTGATAATATTCTTTCTACCTTTTATGTTCATCATGATTCTTGAAGATTACATCATGTTTGTATGATTTCTGGACTTATCAGATTCTATAGATGAACCTTCAACAGATTCACTTTCAGATTGATCTGACAATTCAGCCTTTAGAGACTTGGAATTCATCGTTTTCGATCTGCTCTTACTTTGCTTAGTAGAAAGAAGGGCCAAGGAATCAATAACTTTCTTCTTCCTACTTACTATTTCTTTCACTGTTTCTTTCTATTCATACAAAATGTAGTGAATATCTTCTTCAGACATGTTCTTGTTCATTTGAAGATTGATTGTAAATGTATTCCATTTAGGCTTCAGATTCTTTAAGAACTTAAGGTTAATTTCAGAAACAGGCTTTTGAAGATCATTTCTTCTCAGATCATTTAGAGTTATGTTGAACCTTTTGTAGGATTTAGTAATACATTCAATCTCTTTCGCTTTGAACCCTTCATAAGCACTGATACATTGATTCAATCTTGTTAGTTCTGACTTCTCATTTCCAAGCATTTATTTTTCCATCTCATCCCAGAGTTCTTTTTCTGACCCTGACTGTCTACTCTGTTGAACAATTCATTCGTTATAGCCATTAGCATGTAAGTCAATGTTTTTTTGTCTATCAAGACCTTTTTTATCGGTATCATGGTAAAATTGAGGATCTTTCTTTTGTTTCATAGAATAAATGATTGTACCATCTTCTGTAGTTTGTGCTTGAAGTTCAATATAATAGACATAAGGTCCATTTTAGATAGATTGCATTAACTTTTCATCCTTGTTATCAAGAAAGTGTGTCATCCTTATGCACCGTTGTGGGTATTCTTCGATGGCAAGAACTAGGCGCTAAGAATCTGAACCAATACTCAAAATATCTTTTGACATCTTGAAAAATGACTTGAACTGATCATTTTAGAAAATAATCTTGAACAGAATTGGAAACATTCAAATAAAAATCAACTTCGACTTGTCTCAAGAACAGTGTCCCCTACTACGAGATTTTTTTTAATATGATGTTGCACCCCACTTGACACTAGAAAATCATTTGACACTTATCGCTTGATGAAGAGTATTGCTTGAAGTGAATATCGATCAACAAAGACAAGGATATTGTTCACCAATGGATATTGCCTAACACTTGAGCAATGTTTACCAATGCCACTTGAAACTTAGGCGATGTTAGGACCAAAATAGTCCTTAGTATCATGAAAGTTTTTATAAAGTCTTTGTATATGTATTGTATTGTAATTGTCATCTATAAATAGGTGACAAGGGGCTTAGTATTAGTTGTTGTGCATTCATTACAATTTACTTGAGATTCGTCTAAGTGAATTGAGAACTTTCATAAATTTTGAAGAAATGATGAACTTTAGGTCGAAATGTGATTTGATTCTGCTAGATCCTTCCTCATTTATCATTGAATGTGCTTATTGAGCGATAAAGGGATGATCATCACCTATTTGAAGATCTGGAGCTATTTTTGAGCGATTTAAGTGAGTTCATCGGCCAAAAAGGATGTTGGTAACTTGGTATGATTAAACTGTTTTGAGCGATAAACATTAGACTTTGATGAACCTTTTGTATGTTTTGAGTGATAAGCCTGTTCGTCACCCAAAGCTTGTCCGGTAACCATGCTCATCATCTTGGTCATGAAGCTTATTGTTGATACGCTCAATGTGCTAAGCGATAAAGGTCCTCATCGCCCAACACACCAGGCGATAAAGGTGGGCGATGATCTTTCTTAAACAGTTTGCCTTGTTAATTGAGTCATCATATGCTTAAAATGTTGCCCGATATGATATTTCATCACCCAAAACTTCAAGCGATGACATCTATATTGAGCATAAGATTGGAAGTTGAAGTATATTTGCCCAAAGCATGGATGATATATTAGTTAATCGCCTAAGGCATGAACAATTTGCATTGCTCATCGCCTAAGGCATGGACGATGTACAGGTTCGTGGTGCTATCTGCCTAAGGCATGGGCGATTTGACTTTATCCATGCTCATTGCCCATCACATGAGTACTTGTTTGAGACTCTCATATGTGCTTAATTAGTGTGCGTACTGGTTTATTTACCCTAATTCACCATCTGCTTAGTGGTTAAAGTGATAATTTACTCAAGAGTTTCCCTTAAAAGCATCAACAACAACATTGTCAACCTTGACTTTTCAAGTCAAAGTTTGACTTTTTGGTTAACCTAATTGAGATAAATGTTTAAAGCCTGATTTGAAAGGATTTCAGAACTGTTTGATTGGATTTGGTACTTGATTAGACTAGTCAGAGTTTGAGTATCTGCAATCGTCACTCTTGAGTTTTCTACAAGAGGCCAAATCATGAGTGCTTTCAATCATTTCATTTTACCTGATCAATCAGAAGGTTTTGAAGGCCATAAATCAATGTTCTGGAGGTTCTGGAGTTATCAGATCTTTGAGTTTTCTCAGTCATTCTTCTAACCTTATCAATTAGAGGTTTGAAAGTCTATAATTATTGTTCTGAAGTTATGGTTGTGATCTAGAGTTTTGAGTGGTAATAAGTGGTGTCGCTCAGTTTTAGTTGTACATTGTGCAATCAGTGGTGCAAAACTCACATTGGATCTTATCTTAAATAGGTGACATGGGGCTTAGTATTAGCTGTTGTTCATTCATTACAATTTATATGAGAGTCGTCTAAGTGAATTAAGAGCTTTGCAGTTTTCTTGTTTTCATGAATAAAGAATTGGTCGGTTCATCTTGTTCATGTTCTTCTTCATTTATATCTCAATTATTGTTTTATTCTTGAATTGCTGATAGATATGGGATCACATGCGATATACTCAAATCTTCAAATATCGCTTGAGTCTTGGGCGATATACATGAATATCGCTCAACACTTGGGCGTTGTTTTCAACTTCACAAAAATCGATTAAACCCTTAAGGATATAACAGAATCGTCTATACCTTGAGCGATATAACCCAAATATCGTTCAACTCTTTGAACGGATTCCTCCAATATCTCTCAATACTTTGAGCGATATACCAGAATATCGCACACACTTTGGACGGATTCCTCAAATATCGCTTATGTTTTGAGCGATATAACCAACCTTGAGCGATATTAGCAAATATCTCACACAACAAACTTCAATGAGCGATGACTTTATGAAAATCAATCAAAGCAGTCTTCTAATCTTCAACAGACGATGTTTTTGAGAATATCGCTTAAAGAAATCTTCAATGGCCGATATTCATAGATTTGACAGCAAGTTCGAACAATTTTGAAAAAAATGCACAAAACTTGAAATTTGACATTGAAATTAGCACAGATAAGCTCGAAATTAATTCTAAACAACTTTTGGGAACACAATTAGTGTCAAAAACAAATTAAAAGTGGTCAATTTGATCAAAATGCGATCCAAAAACAATTCAAAAACAACAAACTGTCGAACACTAAGAAATCAACAAATTCAGTTTTGAATCGATTCCAAAAAACAGTTCAATCTTCTTTCTAATTTGCTCTGAGACCAATTGTAGATCCCAGATTCAAGTCACAATCAATTAAACAATCAAAAACAGAAGATTATAGACAGAATTAAATCAGTCAACTGTATATTAACTTCTCTCAAAGTACAGAGTGTTCTTGAATGATTAGAATATGATCAATTAACTAAACAAACAAGATAACACCTATTTATATCTAGAAGTTAACAACATAACCTCTAAACAGCTATTACAAAGACTAACTGAAAATACAATAAATCAGTTAAGCACAAGGATTTGAAATTAATTTTATATTCTAACATAATTGGCCCATTTAGGTTAACAAAGTTAATACAAGTGACTTGGTAAACAAAAGAAGATGCCTCTATACATATATAAATACATACATACGTACATATATATATATATATATATTACACATATATATATATATATTACACATATATAAGGGCAGGTTCTTTTGTTAACCCAATAATTGGTGTTAACTTTGTGAACCAATCTTGGCCCTTAATTCTTAAAATCAATGGGTGAGATCAACTGTGGCATATTTGTAATTAATTAAAATGAAGGATATCAAAAGTTGAACAAGGGTATTTTTGTAATTAATTAAAATCGGTTATTAATTAATTATATCAGCTACAAATCGGTAATTGCTCCTTCCTTTTATAGTTCGTAGAATCATCCGTGTTGAATTATGAACATTGTATTGAACACTTATTAATAAATATGAATATATGTAACTTATAAAACTAATCGTAGTTCGTGGCTTTCACATATGAACATACGGGAACACTTATGAACACTCATTTGCACCTATAAAAACTTATGAACACTAAAGTAATTGGCTTTCACATGTGAACACATTAATATATGATTGAAGTGTTTTGCTTGTGAACACATATTGAACAAATGTTAGATGTATATGGATATTGTTTTATGAATACACTGGAACACATGTGAACAATTATATACACCAAATGAACATTAGTGAACACTTAATTTATTGGCTTTCACATGTAAACATAATACTTCCTAATCATAAGATCTTCAATCTTCTTGTATTGTGATCCACCGTCTTCAAACATGTTTGTATATCTTGATTATGAATATTTATCTATAAAAACACTCCTCCACCACTACTATAAAAACACTCCTCCACCACTACTATGATCAATAAATCAAACTCATTTGCACCTCTTGTATTTTTTTTCATTAGTCATTTCTTGCACCCATTTGTCCAAATTTACTTTTTCATACTTAGGGGGAGATTGTTAGCTTCATTTTTCATCTCTTGTAAAAGTATAGAAAAAGTATTCTGCAAGTCTTGACAGAAGGATATCTTCCACAGAAGACAACAGAGGTCTAACGACAGAAGCCTTATATTCGAGCAAGTAAAGTGTGACAGAACCTCTGATGTCTCTCACAGAGGTTTTGGAAAATGGTCATCTGTCAATAAGAACATGCAAGTCAATTACAACAGAGCCTCTGAGATGGCTCACAGAGGGTCTGCGGATTTCGTCTTCTGTGAAGATTATGTTCCAACTGTTTTTCAATGGTTATTAGCTGCATGTGCTTCTCACGTGACTAGGACTTAATCGACTTTATTTGGACGGCTCAGATGAAGACACGCGTCAAAATCTGGTCTCTAAGGTCGTTAGGAACTAGTATAAATAGCGGCTAAGGCCTTTGTATTTGTGGTGCTTCTGTATTGTAATCGTCTAATTTTTCAATTGAATCAATTGAAAAAACATTTGAAGCAATTCTCCTGTGTTCATCTTCTTCCTCATCTTGACTGTGTGTTCTTAATTTATTTACTCTGTTATGTTCTTATTATTGTTTCCGCTGCACTTTAATCGTCTTTGAGTTCATTCAGAGTTTTAGATCAATATCAAAGCTGAATTTAAGGTCCAACAATTGGTATCAGAGCCAGGTTCGTTTTATATTCTTATTCGATTAATTATGTTTTTGGTATTAATCTGTGTTTTCTAGAAGACCAGTTTTTCTTCAAATTACCCTGTTTCACTCTCTATTAAATCAGTTTCATCTTGTTCTTATTTTTTCTTCTTCAAATTTCAATGGCGAACTTGGCTAATACCTCGTTCATGAGTACTGGATCTCAATCAAAGCCTCCCACGCTTATCCGTGAGGAATATCYGCAATGGAAAGTGYGCATGATCAACTTTTTGGAGGGAATTCACCCCAGAATTTGTGAATTTCTCTACAATCCTCCATATGTGCCAATGAATTTGATTCCAAGAGTTCCAACTACTGGTACCAACCCTAAAGTTCCTGAGCATTATGAGCCAAGACCTATTGCTAACTGGAGTGATGAAGACAAGATATTGGTTGATTTGGGAAGCAAATGCAAAAGGTTGTTAATCATGGAAATACCTCATGAGATCTTTAAATGTATTGATCACTGCCAACTGTCCATGGACATTTGGGCAGAATTGGAGAAACAGATCGAAGGAGGTAAGAAGACTCTCAAGAACAATCGAGCCATTTGCATAGATGAATATCATAGCTTCAAGGCTAAGGAGGGTGAATCCCTGTCAGACACATACTCCAAGTTAAACACCTTATTTAGCAATTGCAAAAGGTATGGAGTGATGAGAACTACAGAGGACAACAACTCTCTGTTCTTGAAGAGCCTTGGAATCGAATGGATGCATCTAACCATGTCAATGAATGCCACCTTGGATTTGGAAGTATGGACTTTGGCTGACTTATTYRGTTCTCTYAAAAGTCAAGAGCCTCAAGTACTTCAAATGAAGAAGAACTATGGTGGTCCGCTTGCAGAGAGTGAGGAGAGTTCTGAAGAAAGAGAAGGAGAAGAAGAAGAAAAAGAAGATCCTGATAGCAGAGAGTGAGGAGAGTTCTGAAGAAGAAGTCATGATGAAAGAGATGATGAAGACTCTGGCTTTGATCACCGGAGAATATAGAAAGGGTGGTGAAAAGAGAGAGTACAAGAGTTTAAACAGAAGAAACTTCACAAAGGGTGGTAGATCTGATGCAAGTAAGCAGGAGCAGAAGCCTTCACAGAAGATAGAGGAGTAGAAGAAGGAAAAGACGAGAGAAGGATGCTTTAGATGTGGCAAGCCAGGCCACTTTGCAGCCGATTGTTGGTCAAAAGGGCCTAAGGCTCCACAGAGGGGTCTAAGAGATGCAGCCTTCTACAA
>NW_020201976.1:0-2124 GCF_001531365.2 Cynara cardunculus var. scolymus
AAGCATATGTTGCTTTATTTTTCTACACTACACATATTTTGCATTTTATATGTTATTTTGCCAAAACATTCATAGATATACTTTTTATAAGATATCAATGATTTAATGGAAGTCCTGGTGAGATAAACCTCAAAAAGTCTCATATTTGAAGTACATTCGTTGTACTGAATATATTTGTTATATTCACAGGTCAATCTTTTATAAGATTGAAAACAATTTCATAAGTTGAAATTGGTTACTTTCCCATCATTTTAATCTGAAAAGATTATACAAGTGTATCTGAAAAGATCTGCTTACAATTTTATGAATAGACAGCTCTCGTTGAAAATTTTATTCATTCTAATGTATGATGCTAATGATTCTCATTTCATCATAAGGGAAGTATGATATAATGAATGAAATAATCAATTCTGAATGATATAAGGGGAGTATGATATAAAGATCAAAGGGGAGTATGTTATAAAGATTGGGAACCGACACTCAAAGGAGTGTGAATACAATGACTGCTGAAGATTATTCTTGTGCTACAATGTTTGAAGAGAAATAGAATGTGAAGATCATCTTTACAAGAGTTTAATGATAGAGATTTCTCAATAAGGAGAATGTTAATTTTGGGGAGAATGTTTGTGAATGTTTGTCTGAAGAAATTCTTTGATGAGGATAATGTTAGTAAATGTTATTTGAAGAAATTATTTGAAGATCATATTCTGAAGATTATTGCTGAATATCATTACTATTATTGTTCTTCATTGTAAAAAGAGACGATCGTTTTGTTCTATATACAAGGGGAGAATGTTGGAAGATTTTCTCAACAAAAGATTATCTGAAGATCACAGAGCAGAGAATGTTAGAAGATTATGTTGAAGATTTCAAGAAGTCATAAAGATCTTAAAGTGACAAAGTTCAAAAGAGATTCAAAGTGTGCAAATTCTTTCAAGCCTAAATACAAAGGGGGTGAATGTTAGGATTGAATTTTAAAGATAAATTGGATTCGTCTTTAAAGATTAATTTTGTATTTTTAGTAGCTTTGACTTTGTTTGTAATTGTTGACTTTGACTAGGTGCTTTAATGTTTGACCTATAAATAGGTTTGTCTTCTAGTGATTGTAAGGGTTAGAGCTTAATTGTAAACATACTTAAACATTGAGTGAAATATACATTTTGACTGAATTGACTTTTTCTCTCTACTCATTCATATGTGTTTTTGATGTTCATATGATGATTCCCATGGATTCTTAGATGTTTATGAAGATTGATCGTATTGTGGGACTCACAATTTGATAACTGAATGTTGGAATAATGTTGGAGGTCTGTTCAACATTTACTGAGGCTTGTAAAGTCTTCACACATATGTTGACCAGGTTGTAATCACTGGATACCGCTTCAGATCACGAACGCGCCAGTCACTAATTTTCAGTTTCAGTCTTCGACATTTACTAAAGGTTCTTTGGTGTGAGTTTTGTCTTCTTGAAGTATCATTGTCGTTGTAGGATTACAATGCGTGTTTTAATGATCATTAAACAGACTCAGTGATGATCGTTGGAACTGAAAACACAGAAACAATAATACTTCGAAAGGTAAAAGGGATTATCATCAAATCAATGAGAGAAAGGATCAACAATCTCCCCCTATTTGATGATGACAAAGCAACATAAAAAAAATTGCCTTAATGTTCAATAGTATGGAAAAGTTACATATAAAGTACATGTCCCTTTTAACTATTTTAGGATAGTGATGCAGATTTTACTTTATAAGTTTTCTTAAGTTACAAGTTTAAGAAAAAGTACAAGAAGGGAAACTAAAAGCATGTTTATTGACTGAAGATTGTCAGTGACTGTAAAAAATATCGGAACTCATAGACATGTGTCCCTATTACTCTTTTCAGTGGTCTTTTTCAATGAGGCTGATGAAATGCTTATATTGTGACACCCTAGTCTCAACACATTGCATATTACATAGAATTCATTCTTAGAATACATAGATTCCCACATAGGTCCAAAATTACAAGAGTTTGTGCTACAGGTTTATGATACAAATTGCATAACTTAGAAATTCCGAAATATATGCATTTGTAAACTAGTATTGCTCTCCTCCAAAACACATCTAGATATGGTCTTCAATATTT
>NW_020201976.1:2959-7744 GCF_001531365.2 Cynara cardunculus var. scolymus
ATGAAGTAGTTCATCCAAAGACAGACCTCAGTCATATATGTCAAAGTGAACCTGTTCATAATTCCCAAACCAAATCATGGTTTCAACATAGGTTTTTCTCAAAACCTTCTATTCTCAAGAACAACCTGATCTCCCAAAACAGTTTAAAACTCTGTTTTTCTGTAAAACTCTTTCAAACTGTTTTAAAACCCAGATACTGTCTAATTTTTTTCCAAAACAGTCCCAAAAATATATTCAAACAACAACTTCTCAAAGGCTGTTGAAGAACACAACTTTGTTTCATATCTATCCAGAAACAAATTCCAAAACAATATCATAAAAACTTCTGAAGACAGTTTATCATCTTAACCTCAAAACTAATACCAGAACTCAACAGTTGATACACAAGTATATGAGGAAATTAGTTTCAAAACTACTCACCTTATCAAACAGATTTCTTGATGATAAACACAAAGCAAAAGTTTTACTCTAACACAGAATCTTCAAGTACTTTTGAAGCAACAATTCTTGAAGAACAACTTATCTCACATGCAGGTTCTTTTTTGTTTAAAAGAATGACAGTGATAAGGATAACCTTATCCAAACTTTTCTTTAAATATCCTCACCTAGGCGGTGGAGGATTTTAATAATATAAAATTGGATATGACGGTGTGGATTTTATTATTTTAAAAACCTATTTGCTTCATTACTAAGGTACTACTAACTCAATAAAATATTCATATTATTCAAACATGTATGCACTTATTTCATGTATCATGTATTGTTGTCACATTCACGCATACCATCGTATAATTTATTAAAAATTTACCTTGACCCAGGTTATCTGAAACCAGGTTATAACATTCTGTCTCCCTTATAAGAATTCCGTCCTAGAATTCATTCAATTAACCATGGATATTTTTCCTTCATATCTGATTCTAAATCCCATGTTGCTTCTGAACCTTTGTGAAATCGCCACTATACCCTTACTAGACTTATTTCCTTGTTTCTCAACACACGGGTTTTTTGTGGTCAGTTATAGCTTCTGGAGTTTCCACAAAATTCAGTTTTTCATCCAACTTAATCTCCGAAAGTGGTATTGCCATACAAGGATCAGCAAGGTAGTTTATTAGGTTTGACACATTGAAAGTATTGTGAATCAGGCTAAGTTCCTCTGGTAATTCCAATTGGTAAGCCACTGGCCCAACTCGTTTACAGATTCTGAATGGACCATTATATCTTGGACTTAGTTTACCTTTCTTTCCAAACCTCATAACTCCTTTCTAGGGAGAAACTTTCAACATTACTTAATCATTCACGTAAAATTCAATTGATTTTTTGCGCTTATCTGCATAACTTTTCTGACGATCTAGAGCCATTTTAATTCTTTCCTGAATCTGATCAATCTTTTTAGAAGTTACTTGCACAATTTCGGGACCTGTTAGTTGTTTCTCACCTACCTCATTCCAACAAACAGGGGTTCGGCACTTCCGACCACACAACACTTCATATAAAGCCGCTTTGATGCTGGAATGATAGCTATTATTGTATGCAAATTCTATTAGTGGAAGATGATCTTCCCATGATCCTCCAAAATCTATGATGCAAGCTCTTAGCGTATCTTCAAGTGTCTGAATTGTTCTTTCACTTTGTCCGTTTGTTTGATGATGATATGTTGTGCTTAATCGAATTTGGGATCCTAATGCCTTTTGAAAACTTTCCCAGAATTTTGATGTAAATCTGCTATCTCTATCCGAGATGATAGATAGTGGAACCCCATGTCTTGTCACAATTTCCTTAATATAAATCTGAGCTAACTTTTCCAATGAATAACTTTCTTTTTTC
Source organism: Cynara cardunculus var. scolymus (assembly GCF_001531365.2). Classification (NCBI taxonomy): domain Eukaryota; kingdom Viridiplantae; phylum Streptophyta; class Magnoliopsida; order Asterales; family Asteraceae; genus Cynara; species Cynara cardunculus. The sequence goes on from NW_020201976.1 coordinate 4,784, forward strand.
GGTAGGAAGTGTGCAGATTTGGATAGACGATCCACTATTACCCATATGGTATCATACCCTTTTGGGGTTCGGGGTAACTTCATAATAAAATCCGTTGTGATGTGATCCCATTTCCAAACAGGAATTTCCAAGGATTGTAGTTTTCCATAGGGCCTCTGATGTGTTATATTTACTTGTAGGCACGTCATACATTTCTCCACATACCTTGCTATGTCTTTCTTTAGTCCTGACCACCAATAAAAAGTTTTCAAATCCTTATACATTTTATTAGTACCTGAATAAATGGAATATCGAGATTCATGACTCTCTTTCAGAATTATATCGCGAATATTCTCATAGCGTGGTATCCAGATTCGCCCTTGGAAGCATAAAATTTCTTTACTGTTCTTCTCTAGGTTAGCAATCATTTTTCCCAATATTTCTACCTTTGAATGATCTTCTTTAATAGCCTCTGCTTGACATCTTTGAATGTTGGTATGAAAATCTGGTTTTACATTTATTTTCATCTCCACAGTTTTGATAGTTCCACTTCTTTCTTTTCGGCTTAAAGCATCAGCTACAACATTAGCTTTCCCTGGATGGTAAAGAATTTCACAGTCATAATCATTGACTAGTTCTATCCATCGATGCTGTCTCATGTTTAACTCTTTCTGGTTGAACAAGTGCTGAAGGCTTTTGTGGTCTGTATAAATTTTGCACTTTGTTCTAGCAAATAGTGCCTCCAAATTTTTAAGGCAAAAACTACAGCCGCTAATTCCATGTCATGTGTTGGGTACTGCTTCTCATGATCTTTCAATTGTCGTGATGCATATGCAATTATCTTTCCCTTTGCATCAAAAGACAGCCTAAGCCAAAGTTCGATGCATCACTATAAATAATGAAATCTTCTGTTCCATCGAGTAGAGATAGAACTGGTGCGCTACACAAGCGATCTTTCAAGGTTTGAAAGGCCCTTCTTTGTTTTTCGGCCCAATAAAACTTAATGTCTTTTCGAGTCAACCTGGTCAGAGGTACCGCTATTTTTGAAAAATCTTGAATAAATTTGCGATAATAACCGGCCAAGCCTAGAAAACTTTGACTTCTGAAGGATTTCTTGGTGTATCCCATTTTTCTACTGCTTCGATTTTTGATGGATCCACTTTGATTCCTTCTTGTGACACAACATGGCTAAGGAATTGGACTTCCCTTAACCAAAATTCACATTTTGATAACTTGGCATACAACTTTTCTTTCCTCAAGAGACTCAAAATCAGGTGAAGATGTTCTGGATGTTCTGCTTCTGATTTGGAGTATATCAAAATATCATTGATGAATACAATAACAAACTTATAAGGATATTCATTGCACACCCTGTTCATTAGATCCATGAAGGTTGCTGGTGCATTGGTTAGGTCAAAAGGCATCACTAAAAATTCATGATGTCCATATCTTGTTCTGAACGCAGTTTTAGGAACATCTTCTTTTCTGACTTTTAGGTGATGATATTCGGATCGCATATCAATCTTTGAGAAGTAACTGGCCCCAACTAATTGATCAAAAAAATCATCAATCCTGGGTAATAGATATTTATTCTTAACAGTCATTTTGTTAAGCTCCCGATAATCTACACACATTCCCATTGACCCGTCCTTCTTTTTAAGAAATAGAACCGGAGCTCCCTAAGGTGAAGTACTTGGTTTAACAAAACCTTTATAAAGTAGATCCTTCAATTGAGTCACCAATTCTTTCAGCTCTGATGGGGCTAATCTGTATGGTGTTTTGGCTACTGGTGCTGCCCCAGGTATCAGGTCAATTTGTAACTTGATGGCTCTGTTTGGTGGAAGACCAGACAAGTCCTTGGGAAAGACTTCTGGGTATTCTTTGACAATTGGGATCTGTTCAAATTCTTTCTCTTCTCTGTTTGAATTGATAGCATAAGCCAAAAACCCCTGACATTTCTTATGTATACACTTACGAGCTTTTAATATGAGAGAAGACTGGTATGATAATCCCGATGATCACTATCTACGATAATCCCGATGATCACTATCTATGATCACTATCTATGATGACTGTTCCTCTGCCTAGCAACTTAATTTCAATCTTCTTTTGGTTACATAAAATAGCTGGCTGATTTTTGGCTAACCAATCCATACCCACAACTACATCGAATTCCTTCATCGGGATAGGGAATAATTGAATAGGCAACTCACAACCCTCGATGGAAATGATATAAATATCGAACACACAAGCAACAATTTCTTGACTATTAGCGGTGTCAACCACCAATTTTTGGTCATGTGGCATATAAATTAAACATGCAATTTCAGGAAAAGTAGTGGATACAAATGAAAAGTTTGCACTCGAATCAAATAGCACTTTAGCATATACGGAGTTGATGGAATAAGTACCTGTTACCATGTCTGGAACTGCCTCTGCCACATTTTTAGTCATTTGGAAAGATCGTTCTTGCGCCCTTCCTAGCCCTCCTCTATTCATACTTGGTCTCCCTCGACTACCCGTTGTACTATTTCCCAAACTTAGTTGTGGATTTTTGAGCTGTGGGCATTTGTCTTTAAAATGATTCGGTGAATTGAAGTTGAAACATCTTTTATTCATCGGACATAATCTTGATGAATGTCCAATATCACCACAATTGAGTATTTCATCGGTTCTGATTTGCATTATGTTGATCCCAGATCTCTCAATAACACTAATAACCTAGTTATGAATAACCAAATTATAGTGATTTTACGAAAAAGTTATGAAGACTCAAGAATAAAATAAGAACATTCAAGAATAGTTTTGAGCTTCAAAGGTTTTACTTTATAAATAATGAAACGTAAAACAAAGAGTAAAAGCCTTTCTCTCTATCACATGCGTTTTATTCACATGCGCTCACTTTTACAATAGACCTAATCATCTATTTATACTAGTTGGCTAATACTAAGATAACTATATATTGCTACTTTCTAGCAAATA
>NW_020201976.1:8194-9882 GCF_001531365.2 Cynara cardunculus var. scolymus
TTCGTCCATCGGTTCTCTGGTTGTTCTTTCCATCGATCCTCTGGTTAGTCTGTCCATCGATCCAATGGTCGAATCTAGACTTGGTCGTTTCTACCTTGATGTCTTCATTGGTCTTCTAGTTCTTCATCACATGTTTGTTTTTCATTACTTTTTACATTTTGCATTATGGGGTTTAACAATCTCCCCCTAAGTAATGAAATAACAAAGTCTAATCTAGATACATATGAAGAACATACACTAATCTAGAGAAAAAACATCAACTTCCAAGTTTTCATTGGATGACAGATTTTCTTTTCATTGGTGTTGTGATGGTGGGGTGGTTGGTTATGGTTGCGTTGGTGCAGCGGATGGAGATGTATATACAGCCGCCGCCTCTATCTCCCCCTCACGAGGTCCAAGACCTTGATCATCGGGGTCTTGGTCATCTTGGCGTTATCGTTTGCTTGGGCGGCTGCTCGAGCATGAGGCATAGAACTGTATCAACAAAGGCGTGGAACTCATACTTGGTGACCAAATCGGCTAAGGGGGTAACCCCTGCAGCCGCGGATGCTGCAGGTTGTGCCTCTGTTTCTGAGGCGCCTTCTTAGCCTTGTGTGAAGGTAGGCCGTGAAGGACTTTCATCATGTCCATGATAGCCTTCGAGAGAAGAACTATCTCGTGATGTTTGAACATCCTCTTCCTCTTCTTCAGCTTCAGAGGCTGAGTAAGTGAATCGGATGTGTGTACCCTTTGGTAGATCAAATACCGAGGGTAGTGGTGCATGAAATGAAGATCGCTCTAAACGATCTATGGGTTCAATATCAGAAGCAACAAACGCATTTGTGTGTGAGAGGTTGTGGCGAGCCCTGAGGCGAAGGGGCTCTTATCTCTTCATCACCTCTCTGTTGAGAGAGGGGTGATGGGGTATGAGATTCCTCGGCTTGTTCATCTCCAGAGGCTTGAAGGATGGTCTCTGGATGGCTAGCTTGGGTTTGGATTTGACTGGGTCGTCCTGTTTCAATATCCCTTTGGCTTTGATCGCCAGGGATAGTGGATGTGAGTGCCCTTTCGGTAGTAGGTAGGGAAATATGTTCGTGAGGGCCAGGGGAAGCACGAATATCATCATCATCATTATTGTCATCATCCGATGAAGACGATGGTTGTGCTCCCTCGCTTGGAGGGGGGATGGTTCTAAGTGCTTTGTGGTAGCTGCCCTCAGTTCTTGGGACACATGGAGCGTTCATAGGCTTGGCGTATCTCACTTGTCGATGGAATGACAGTGAGCATATCCCTTGACAGTGGTCTGTTGATGTTGTATCCTTCCTTCGAAAGGGTTGGGCGGTGTCCTTGCATTTTGTAGACCGGGGTGTATGTCTTTGTTGCGGGGATTTGTGGAAGACGTTTAAAAAAAATGGAATTTTAGATCTCATCTAATTGTAAGATTAATACTAATTACGAAGTTTTGGTCTTCTAAAAACTGATGTTATAGTTTTTAGTCACAAAAGCTGCAATTTTGTATAATATTTAAAAAATTGTATTCAATGTATATGCGTTTTAAGTGAAAATTTGTATTTTCATGGAACCAGAGGAGCTCTTCTGGTTGGGCATGATATATTGAGTGAGGAACCAGAGGAGTTTTGGTTGGGCATGATATCTTGAGTGAGGAACCAGAGGAGTTCTGGTTGGGCATGATATCTTGAGTGAGGAAC
>NW_020201976.1:10478-11622 GCF_001531365.2 Cynara cardunculus var. scolymus
TCAAAGGATGCATAGAGATATGAAATGAAATGTAAAAACTCCCCCTAGAAACAATAAGGAGTTTAGATTTTGGATGACCAGAGGCTCTGGTCTATACAACCAGAGGCGCTGGTTGTGAAAGGCGATGAAAAAGAATGAAATATGGTCWAGTATGAKAATGGATAAGAAAATGAATGAATCTTGAGACCAAAAGGGCTCTGGTTGCAAAGGATTTGAAATCCATAGGCTCTGGTCTTTAGAACCAGAGGCTCTGGTTGTGAAGGAGGATGAGATTCAATGAAAAAATGGTTAAGTATGTTAAAGAATGTCTTTGAGACCAGAGGCGCTCTGGTTGCAAAGACGTTGAATCCAGAGGCTCTGGTCTTTAGAACTAGAGGCTCTGGTTGTGAATGATGAAGAGAAATAATATGAAATATGGCTAAGTATGAAGAGCAATGAGTCTTTGAGACCAGAGAGGCTCTGGTTGCAAAGACTTTGAATCCAAAGGCTCTGGTCTTTAGAACCAGAGGCTCTGGTTGTGAAGGATGTGAAAAAAATGAAAGTGAAGACTTTGCTTTCAAAGAAACGAAGGCCAGAGACTCTGGTCTTTAGAACTAGAGGCTCTGGTTGAGAAAAAGAATGTATAGCAAGCGAAGGAAAGCAGAGGCTCTAGTCTTTGGAACAAGAGGCTCTGGTCGAATGATGATGAAATGGAGTATGAGATGACATGATTAAAATAAAGCTTGCAAAGAATCTAGAGCCAGAGGCTCTGGTCTTTAGAACCGGAGGCTCTGGTTATGAGAACAGAATAGAATGCAAGTAGGGTGGAAACCAAAGGCTCTGGTCTTTGGAACCAGAGGCTCTGTGTGAATTGACACACTTAGTCATATAAATGATTTTAGTGAACGAGGACCAGAGGGGCTCTGGTTTCAAAGGGGAAAGAAAAATGAGATTCAAAAGCAATGGATGGGGTCCAGAGGCTCTGGTCTTTAGAACCAGAGGCTCTGGTTGAAAAACAATATGAAAGGGAGTTAGAAAGGAAATGGTTAAGACTTGCTTTCAAAGAATCTTAAGCCAGAGGCTCTGGTCTTTAGAACCTGAGGCTCTGGTTGTAAAGAAAATAATATATAGCAAGTAAAGGTGGGAACCAGAGGCTCTGGTCTTT
>NW_020201976.1:14782-15924 GCF_001531365.2 Cynara cardunculus var. scolymus
AAAACTTTAATCTCATCATCTGATTCAGAAGTTTCCTCTTCAGATTCTGAAAAATATCGTTGAAGAGTTGGAGGTTTTGTGAGAGAACCAACATGAAAATTTTGGAGAAGAAGAGAGAATTTTTAATGAGAAAGAAGATCTAAAAATTGAGATATTTTTAAATGATCGTTTGATTGGATAATCAATCAATAGGCTCAGATACCAATTGTTGATCCCAGATCTCTCAATAACACTAATAACCTAGTTATGAATAACCAAATTATAGTGATTTTACGAAGAAAGTTATGAAGACTCAAAAATAAAATAAGAACATTCAAGAATAGTTTTGAGCTTCAAAGGTTTTACTTTATAAATAATGAAACGTAAAACAAAGAGTAAAAGCCTTTCTCTCTATCACTTGCGCTTTATTAACATGCGCTCACTTTTACAATAGACCTAATCATTTATTTATACTAGTTGGCTAATACTAAGATAACCATATATTGCTGCTTTCTAGCAAATAATCTAGCTAATAGATAAAGTGTATCTTTTACGTGGATAAGCATTATTAACAAGATAAACTATAATTCCAGCTGTTGATYTGTCATCTTCAGCTGTCATTATCAATGTGATAATTTCATCCTTATCTTCAAATCTTCATTGCACGCTTGGATGAATACTTAGAAAATCTTCTAAGTGTTTGTCTGTTCAGAGCATCGATGAGAACGCTTCTTTCCATCGCATCGTCCATCGATCCTCTGGTTGAACTTCGTCCATCGGTCCAATGTTCATTGATCCTCTGGTTGGTCTTTCCATCGATCCAATGGTCTAACTTCGTCCTTCGGTTCTCTAGTTGTTCTTTCCATCGATCCTCTGTTTAGTCTGTCCATCGATCCAATGGTCGAATCTAGACTTGGTCATTTCTGCCTTGATGTCTTCATTGGTCTTCTGGTTCTTCATCACTTGTTTGTTTTCATTACTTTTTACATTTTGCATTGTGGGGTTTAACACATTCTCCTTGATGATATTGTCGACACCTAGGACAGACCTTCTCCATCAAGCTCTGCATTGGTTTCTTGTTGAACTTAAAGGACTTGGATCCTCGATATCCTGTTGAAGATCCTTCCCACTTCCTTTTTTCCATTTGTTTTCCTTCATCGCTT
>NW_020201976.1:16629-18026 GCF_001531365.2 Cynara cardunculus var. scolymus
TGGTGTTGGTTCCGGATTGTTATTCCCAGAGTTAGATTCTGCTTGATTAACATAACCTTGTGATTGATAATTTCTTTCCGTCGTTTGATTTCTTCCTCTTCCTCTGCCTCTTCCTCGCGAGGTATTAATAGGGGCTTCAATGGGATAATTTTCTGCCTCACTAAGATCAAGATGGGCTAGTCTTGGTGATCTTTTGGACCGACTTGTCATCTGTAGATTTCATGATTAAATAACACATTTTCACATTCCCAAATACAATAAAATGTTCAAGTTCAGATATGTACCTGTAGATTCAAAATTACATTGGCCAGAAGTAATCCGAATGTACCTTACACACTAATCTCTTAACTTATCATATTTATTTCAGAGGTTCTAACTATGTTCGGGACCCTAGTATGCAATAGAATAGTTTAAGTCTAGGCATCATCATGCAATTAATCACCTAAATCCTTTAAACTTTGGCTCGGATACCAATCTGTGACACCCCAGTCTCCACACATTGCATATTACATAGAATCCATTCATAGAATACATAGATTCTCGCATAGGTCCAAAATTACAAGAGTCTGCGCTACAGGTTTATGATACAAATTGCATAACTTAGAAATTCCAAAACATATGCATTTGTAAACCAGTATTGCTCTCCTCCAAAACACATCTAGATATGGTCTTCAATATTTAAGCATGTAAGGGAAGTAATCATATAATGCTTTTTCCCTTATTGATATTATAACTGGTATTACCTGCACACATATTTTAAAACATAAAATGAGGGTTAGACAAAAGTCTAGTGAGATTCCCTTTTTCATGCTAAGCAGGGTGAGATCACCAAAAATATTTATCAGAGAATATCACAATCATAATGAAGAATAATAAAAGAATCGCATCATGTTTAAGTTCATCGGGCCTCTGGTTCCAAACCATACTTAGAATATTTTTCAATAATCATGACCAGAGCTCCTCTGGTCTATCTACCAGAGCTTCTGGTTAGTCGACTAGAGCCTCTGGTTCCTCAACCAGAGCTTCTGGTTAGTCGACTAGAGCCCCTCTAGTTTGTTTCAAAGAAATTTCTAAGTATAGAGACTCTTTTGAAATATCATTTTTAAATCAATATCCAGAATCCTCTGGTTCTATTATGAGGGTCAACCAGAGGCACTCTAGTTCCTTGCAAGATACAACCAGAGCTCCTCTGTTTCCTCATAATCAATGTTTTTATCCAAAGCATATTACTCACAACCAACAGTCATGAACTATATTATCTCCAATCCCATAACATCATTACCATCATTTCTACTAAAGACAACATCTCTAAATCCTCAAATCACCATGAAATGAGAACTTAAATCTGTTGTAACTTTAATAGATATCATAATAAGAGTTAGGCCACGCAGACAACG
>NW_020201976.1:22256-44190 GCF_001531365.2 Cynara cardunculus var. scolymus
AGGCTTACAATGAAACATAAATTTACAAGACAAAATTTCATAACTAATCTAAGTCGCTGAAGTCGATGTAACCAGGTACTTCTTCTCCAAGCATCTTTGAAATTCTCTTCTGATCTTGCGGTCTATCATTTCACCAAAGAGATAATTGTCTAACCAATATCTTAGATAAGCAAGATGTTCCATGGCACAAAGATTAATCTCAAACACTCTCTAGAATCTGTGTTCGCCTTCTTAGTCAAGGAATATAAATCCAAACTCAGGCTTTAGATGCACAGTGTTGGTATGTAAGGACCCTTCGCTGGCAAAGAGAGGTTCAACATGGAGATGTTTGGCTTCTTCAAATCCTTCAGAAGTTCGTCCAAGAAGAAATTTTTTTGATGTTCATTCCTCAGAGTTGGTGCATCGTTAGGATCTGAAAATTTTCTTCTTCCACCTTTCTTGAATGATGGCTTTGTAGGTACAACAACAAATTTAGACATCTTCTTGATCAGCTCGCTGAGAATGTCTTCAATCATTGGTTTATGCCTTGACTTTGAGCGCCAAATCATTTGGTGGATTTCCAGCCATTCACTGTAGCCGTGTTGTTCTAGGTAGGAAGGAGACTCTGTGACAACTTCAAGGTTGTCTCTGGTGATGAGCATGGAGATGAGAAGTCTACCATATTTCATCCGTCCATTGATTGTGACGTTTGAGAGGTGGTGAGGACTTATTCTCTTGTTTAGAAGATCTTTGCTCCATTTTCTGTCTCGGTCATCAAGTTCATTGCCTTTTCACGTTCAACATCTGTAATGGAAAGTAACTTAGCTTGGGCCACGACAACGTTCACCATCTTTGTAGACGATTTCCTTAGAAGAACTTGAGCAACAAGAGACTTGGTCTGCTTTAGGCTGTCCTGAGTCTGTTGTTGTTGAAGATTGAGTTCTTCCTCAGCCGTAAGTGCCTCGAGTCTTTTAGCTTTAGACAGGAAGTCAAACTCACCACAACTAGAGGTACGAAGATGAATATTTACTCTAGTTTAGTTGACTCCTTCAGCTGAGTCATCTACTGGTTACTAGGAACAATGGAGGTATGGTTTTCAAGAACCCATTCCTCTAGTCGACCGTATGTAGTAGAAGGGATAGAAGAGAGTTGACAAAAGGAACTGACTATTGTAAACCTAGAAGATTATGTACTTTGAGGCATGACAAGTTTGAAAAGAACCTTGATATTTCCTTTTTCAGCAACAACTTTGTCTTTCGATGTGGTGTTCTGGTTCTTTGTGGAAGTTTCCTACTCTTGTTCTTTCTCTTTCTTCCACTAGGATGAAGAATCCTTGAGAGAGACTCTTTTCAGATCATTGCCGAGTTTGTGGTACTGAATCGTTAAGTCGAATTCATCAATGTCTTCTTCATCGACACCACCGAGATCTTTTCCAGCATCAGGAAGGGATGAAGAGTCATCTTCATCTTCATTGTCATCGTCTTCATCATCATCTTCCTCATCACCAACATCAGCTGTAGGGGTAATAAGAAGGTCTTCATCATGAGATTCAGCATCAGCTCTGACGGCATCATCAACAACCTTAACTTAACTACCTTCATGGGAAGTGATGGTATCATCAACAACCTCAGCTTCATTCGCTTCAGCTCAAGGAGCGTCAACTTCAGCTTCAGTTGTAGGGATAACAGTAGCAACATCCAAATCTTTCTCCCCTCTTTCTTATCAGCATGACGAGAAAAAAGGTTATCAAGACTCAGTGTTATGATGTCCATTCGCTGATCAAGCATGGTCAACGATCTAGCTTGAAGAAGTCCAACCTTGAGTGCCTAATCCAGTGATAGGCGATTCATCATTGTGAAAGAGGGCATAGAAATTGGTACTGGGCATTGAAGGAGGGCAATCCAGTATCTACTGCAACAACTTACCATGCCTGGAAAGCTGCAAATTCGCTTCATCAGCAAGTTGTACCATGGAGAGTTGTTCCTTGATTTCATTGACATCAACTTTAATAGTTGACAGGTCAGAGGAAACTTCATCCCTAAGAGGCATGCCCTTATGGACTTCATCAAATTTTATGAAGACAATCTCTACGGTCGGGAGTAGCAGCTTCACGCCATCAGCCATGTTATATTCTTCTTCCATGGCTGGCGTTCCTTTATCGTAAGGACCTGGAAAAGAAGATGGTTGAGCATATGATAGCTCGGGGTTAGGAGAAATGAAAGGGTGGGTTGGAAGATTACTTAAGGGTTCATCAGCACCATCGGAAGGATTGATGTTGGTTCTCTCCAGGTTACCTTCGAGAGGATAGGCGTCCGTTGACTAAGGTGTTTCGAGAGGAGCAACCTCAGGTCCTGTGGTGGGTGCTTCATCATCAATGAGGACAATCGTTGATGAGTCATGAGCACATGTCGAGACCAAAAAAGGAGGAGAAGAGAAGATGGCTAAGAATGGTGGAACTGGGTGTTTAGCAGTGGTTACACTGATATTCACACCTTTAGTGATTTGGGTGACTGAGGCGGTTGGGATAGGAGCCACATGTACGACAGTGAATATAGAAATCATTGAAGAGATTGGAGGAGACCAAGCTAAATATGATCCAAGACTCTGGATCCAAGCTTGTAGATGGGTAGTTTGCCTTATGTGGAGTACTTGTTGCTAAATATGTTATCAAACACCATGGATAAGAACATGGTGTAAGGTACTACCTTTTCCCTATGGCGCTGTTTAGCTTCAGCACCAGATCTTCGAAGATAACGCCGACAAAGTTGATGGCCTTTGGTGAATGACAGATATGCCAATGTTTAAAGCAACTCTGGACGCTTGATCTTGTCCACCAATCTTGCTTCCCATACATTGGATGAAATGGGAAAACAAGAACAGTCGTACGACAGACATGCAATTCTTCTCAATTTTTGAAAGCGACATGAGGATATCGCTAGAATCCTTTTTTGTTGGTAAGGCATAGCCAATATCATCCAAGCAAGAGATGATATCTTCAGTGGAAAGGTCACTGGTATAAGGACCCTTTGGTAGATCGAGGGCGGTCCTTAGCGTGGCAACGCCAAAACTGACAGTTATCGTGTTGAAGGTGAAGGACATTTTCTCCACCTATTGACCATTCTTGTCAGTATTGTGAACGACTTCACCAGTAAGCCAGAACTACTGAAAACTTCCTTCACCATGATGGGTTCATGGGAGATAGTGAATGAGATAGGGGAATTCTTGAGGAACGTAGCAACTTCCTCGTAGTAGGACTTATTGGTCGGAATGTCTAACAAAGCCACATGATTATTAGGCTTGAAAGACACATCGTCAATCAAAAAGTTCATGTTCTTGGTAGACATTTCTGTTATAAGTAAGAGATAAGAAATAACATATTTGTTAGTAATCCAAGATATAGTTGTGAGCTATTATGTTTTGAAACAATAAAACTTCTTTTGAAAAATCCGCAAATAAAATATTAGGGGTTTTCAAGAAAAATAAGTTTATAGAGTAACCAAGTAGGAGAATGTGTTAATAATCTTTATGTTGGTCGTTTAAGAGAACAAGATCTTAAGTAACCCAACATTAGTTTCTTAGAAGAAGAAGAAGAATAAATCAAGTAGAAAGAAAAGTTATCAACCTGTGAGACTTAGAAGAAGAAGGTTGAAAGGTTTGAGAGTTCTTTAGTTGTTGCTTGCAAATGATTTTGAGGCAGTGGTTTGACAAAAGTATTTGAAACCGTAAGGAAAAAATGAGAGGAGAAGTCGCATATTTATATGTGGGAAGAGAGAGAAATGGAATTAGGAGAGAGGAAAATACGACTTTAAAAGTTATGCAATGATAAAAAAGTAGCACGTTCTCATCCACGATTGGATGGAATTTTGAGAGGTCGCGTGTGTCAAAACAATATGCGCGTCTCAGAAAAAAATCTTATCGTTTAAATAAATTTTTTGTCATAAAACGTTTCATTTTTCATTTCGTTTTAAACAAATAGTTTTAAAAAATTAAAAAGCCCCATTCTTAAGAATATGAAAGATTTTTAAAAGAATTCAGTGATAAGAAGAATCACTGAAGAAAAGTAAATCTTTTAAAATATTGATCACTGAAGGAGAGAAGCTTCAGTGATGGTTTTGTTTTAAGAAAGGAAAATATCATAGCGAGATATGTTTCAATAACAGGTTCAGTGATAAAAGAAACACTGAAACTATCTTTTAAAAACTTTTGAATCATAGAATAAGAAAAGGTTCAGTGATCGTTTTTGTTTTGAGATAAGATAAGTATATCATAGAGATATATACTTGCTTTAAAAAGTTCAGTAATAGAAGGAATCACTGAAACAATCTTTTTAAACGTTTTGATCACCGAAGATGAAAAAAATTAGTATACATACCTTAGAGAGAGAAAATATATTTACTCAAGAGTTTAGTGATAAAATAAGAAGACTGAATCATTTCACATGCTGAGTAATGCCTATAGCTGAAGGAATTTAATTCTCAGCGCTTAGCATTCCAAGTTCGCTGATCAAGATTATAAATCTTGTCTCATCAAGAGGCTTTATAAAAAGGTCAGCGAGTTGGTAGTCAGTGGGAATAAAGTGAAGTTCAATAATATCATTCATAACATGATCTTTGATAAAATGATATTGGATCTCAATATGTTTGGTCTTGGAGTGAAAAACAGGGTTGTTTGCAATCGCAATAGCACTAGTGCTATCACGATAGATAGGATTTTTAGAAAACTGAAGATCATAATCTTTGAGCTGGTTTTTCATTTAAAGGACTTGGGCACAACAGCTTCCAGCGGCAACATATTCCGCTTCAACAGTTGATGTGGACATAAAATTTTGCTTTTTACTCGTCCAGCTTACCAACTTTCCACCTACAAGCTGACAGCCTCTAGTGGTGCTTTTCCTATCAATTTTGCAACCTGCAAAATCACTATCTGAATAACCTATATGTCAAAACCTGAACCCTTAGGGTACTAGAGACCTAAGTTAAGAGTTCCCTTCAGGTCCTTGAATATGCATTTTAGAACAATCAAATGTGATTCCTTAGGTTCAAATTGATATCGTGCATAAAGACAAGTAGAATACATAATATCTGGTCCACTAACTGTGAGATACAGCAGAGAGCCTATCATTCCTCTGTAAACAGTGACATTTACAAGCTCTCCATTTGGATCCTTGTTTAGAGAGAGAGGAGGAGCCATTGGAGTTTTCATAGATCAACTGTTGGATAGACCAAACGTTTTTAGCATATCTCGGACATACTTTATTTTTCTGATAAAGGTACCTTTATCTGATTGCTTGATCTAGAGACCTATAAAATAGGTTTGTTCTCCCATGATACTCATCTGATATTCTTTCTTCATGTGATCAGCGAACCGGAAAAACAAAGAGGGATTAGTGGAACCAAATATAATATCATCGACATAAATTTGGACTAGAATGATATGACATTTTAACTTTCCTAAAAAATAAGGACTCGTAAATCTTTCAATGGACAATTTTCTCAGAGATGAGAAATGAGGAGAGGGTATCATACCAAGCACGAGGGTCTGTTTTAACCCGTAAAGAGCTTTATTCAATCGATAGACATGATTTGGATACTTAGGGTCAAGAAACCCTAGAGGTTGTTCAACATAAACTTCCTCTTAGAATTTTCCATTTAAGAAAGCACTCTTTACATCCATTTGGTAGACTTTAAAGTCTTTATGGGTAGCAAAATCTAGGAAAAGTCGAATAGCTCGGAGTCTAGCCACTGGTGTAAAGGTTTCGTCATAATCGATTTCTTTTTCTTGTCTATAACCTTGAGTAAGAAGATGAGCCTTGTTACGGGTTACCACACCTTGTTCATCTAACTTATTGTGATAAACCCATTTGGTGTGTATCACAGTTTTGTCAGACGGATGTGGGACAAAGTACCAAACTTTGTTCCTATCAAACTCAATAAGCCCATCTTGCATGGCAATGACCCTGCTAGGGTCTAAGATAACGTCATTTATTCTTTTGGGTTTAACTAAAGAAAGGAAGTTGACAAAGAGACAAATATTACCTAGACCATGTCGAGTCTGAATACCTGCACTTGATCACCAAGAATTTGATGAATAGGATGGTCTTTTGTCCATCGTTGAGCTGGTAGAGGATTGCCATCTAAGCATTGATGCTCAGAAATAGAAGATGAGGCTTCAACTATAGATTCTTCAGTAATGGGTAGAATTGCTAAAGGAGCCTCAGATTCAGTGACTGATAAAGTTTCAGATGTTGAAGACATTTCATTCACTGATTGGTCAGTGTTTGAAGTAGAGGGAGGAATGCAACTAATGGGCACTGCAACGATCTCTGAAGAAGATTTGCTTCAGTTATTTGATGCAACTAGTATGATAAGTGGATCATCACCAACTTATAGAGTATCAACATTGGGTTGATTGCTTAAGGAAGCTTCAGGTTGTCCAACGTAAGAGTACATCTAGTTTTTTAATTCTTCGTCATCATTACTGACGGGTTTAGAATTAGCTGATTGCGATTCATCAAAGGTGACATGATTAGTTTCTTATACGGTCTATCGACGTTTGTTGAATACTTTGAAGGCTTTGGGCATTGAAGAATATCCAAGAAAGATTCCTTCATCAACTTTGGGATCGAACGTTCCAAGTTGGTCACGGTTGTTGAGAATAAAACACGTGCAAACAAAAATATGAAGAAAGCTAAGAGAAGGATTTCTTCTATGGAAGAGTTCGTAAGCTGTCTTCCTGAACCTCTTAACGATCAGGGACCAGTTTTGAGGGAAACAAGCAGTATTGACAGCTTCAGCCAAGAAATGAGTGGGAAGATGAGATTCGCTGAGCATTGATCGAGCAACCTTAATTATTGTTTGATTTCTCCTTTTAGCGACCCCATTTTGTTGAGGAGTTCTCACATAAGAGAAGTTGTGAGAGATTCCCTTGTCCTCAAAGAAGCTATCTATAGTATTTTTTCTTAATTCAGTTCCATGGTCAGTTTTGATAGATCGTACCTTAATATTGTTAAGTACTTCTATCCTTTTCATGAATGATATAATTTCTTCAGGTGCTTCACTTTTGGATCTGAGAAAGAAGACCCAAGTGTACCTGGAGTACTCATCAACAATGACAAGTGTATATTTCTTTCCATCTATGGATTGTAAGTTGACTGGACCAAAGAGATCCATGTGCAATAGCTGAAGTGGGGATGTCATTGAAGAGATTTGCTTAGACTTGAAGCTAGTTGTTGTCTGTTTTCCTTTTTCACATGCTGAGCAAAGATATTCCTTTACAAAGGTGTGTGGAGGAAGACCAGTGACGAGATTATTTCTAGATAACTCACTGAGTGTGTTGAAGTTGAGATGAGATAGCCGTTTGTGCCACAGGCAATTGATATTTGAAGAAGCTTTTGAGAGAAAACAATGGTTCTCGGTAAGAGGAGAATCCATATTGATGATGTATACATTCTCTAGATGAGAACCGGTTAAAGAAACCATATCATCTTTGTCAAAGACGTAGCATGAATTCTTAGAAAATTTTACTGTGAAATCATTATCACACAATTGAGTGATGCTAAGAAGATTGTGCTTCAGTCCTTCAACATATGCAACATGTTTGAAAGTGATTGCACCATTGGTTAATACACCAAAACCTTTGGTATATCCTTTTTCGTTTCTTTCAAAGGTTATAGAAGAGCCACTTTCATCCTTGTAATCGATCAGGAGGGACTTGTCTCCAGTCATATGTCTTGAGCATCCACTATTGAGATACAAAATGCCTTCGACTTCTTGCATAAGGGAACAGTTTAAAATTTCTTTGGTACCCATTTCTATTTGAGTCCAGCAGTGTCAGAGGCAACATCCACTGAAACTAAAGACTCAGTGTTAGCAGAAGGATTCACTGAACCAGAGGAAGAGGCTTCAGTGGGATTAGGAACAACCTATGATGTTGAAGGAATAGAGTTAGTATGTGTCTTAACTAAGCCTGAAGAAGAGGTTTTAGTGGTAAGAGGAACAACACCACCTGACACTGAAGACTTAGAGTCATTAGTTGACTTCACTGAGCCTGAAGACGGGGCTTCAGTGGCTTTCCTCACTTTGGTCGTTTTTACAACTTTAGTGGCAAATTTCACCTTGGTAGATTTCGCAACCTTGGCTACTTTCTTTCCCTTTTGGCTGGAGGACCATCCTTGGCGGCAGAAGGACACTTGCTGGCAATATGTGTAGTTTCACCATAGTGCCTACACTTCCTATTGCTGAAACCAGCTTTAGGGCTAGGAAGTACCAGAGGAGAAGAGGGACAAGCTCCAAGGATTCTCTTCTCATTTGTTCTAGGAGGAACGACTGAGGATTTGGATGATTTGGAGTCCTTAGATGAAACATTCACTTTGAGCTTAGACTTAGATTTATGAGAAGATTCAAATATCTTGATCCCTGACGAAGAAGAAGGTGCACAAGCAGAAGGAATAGATCTTGATCTATGTGACTTGTCAGCCTTCTTGGGAAGAGGTGCTATGACAATAGACTTACCTTTTTCTTTGCGACCTGAACTCAAAAGAGTTCCATCAAGATGATTCTCAGTGAAAGAAGACTGAGAGGAAGAAGTGTCAGGCATAGAAGAGACAAAGGTACCAAACCTAAGCATCGGCCTGTCAGTGACACTATCTTCCTGATCATAGGAAAAGCTTAGACCAGTCTCAATCTTGACAGAAATCTAAGCATTGATGATATCAGAGGCTTTGACAGAGGTTTTGCACCATCCTTCAATGGTATCCTTTTCAGTCTGAAGTTCAGCAATAGCTTGCTCACGCTCAGCTACAGCCTGTTTACGCTCGATAGTGATGGTCTGGTTAACAATTACCTGATCTTTAAGATCTTCTTCGATCTTAGTCATCTCTTTGATTTTATAATGACAAATCTTTAACTGTTCTTGAAGATCATGATTAAGCATTTATGCCTTTGATTTTCCATTCAAGGCATTATAAAGGTCGACCGTCAATGTATCTAACGCTGATAGGCTAGAAGAGGAAGAAGATGGTTCATTCAAGGAACATACCTGAGCAAGAGAGGATGATGAGGGATCACTGGAGGTTGATGTCTCATAAGTTTCTTCCTGGACATCCCTGGCCATTAAGGAGAGATAGGATGTATCATCCTCATTTGAGGATGATTCGTTACGAATCAGCCCAATCATGTTTTTCAATGACAAGACCTTTTCCCTTTCGCTGAGAACTCTTAATCGTCTTGTACTTCTCCCTCAGCTTCAGATATTTATCGTCTTTGGATCTGAATGAGTATGGGGTTTCAAAGATGGCATCGTAGTCTTTTTTGACCTGCATTCACTCACAAAAGTGACCTTCCGTTGACAGTTGTAGCCAATCGCTGAAGCCTTGTCAATAGAATCTGACTTTGGCTTATCCTTGATGGTCAGCGAAGGAGATCTGTGGAAGTTACTTTTTCTGGCACATCTTCTAAAATACTTAGTTAGAAGAGCCAGTGACCCATCAAAGTCTGCAAGATCATACTCTGAAAACTCCTCAAAGTTAAAGAAATAAAAGAAGCAAGAGGAGTAGAAGAAGAAGATGGACATCACCTGAAGAATCTTCAGAGATCAATGCTAATGGGAAGCTTTTCATTTCTCTGGAACCTTTAATGAAATTCCTCTTCAGTTGATGAGACTGCTCATGATTAAGCAGTATCCCGTAGAGAGAACTTAGAGAGATGGAGGACATATCGTTGGACATTGTGAGACACATAAAATATGTATCCCAAGATTTTGGTAGACATTGCAGAAACTTCATCAATTCTCATAATTGGAATATTCCCTTCCAACAGTCCTCAAATCATTAAGAAGACAATTAAATCTTTGATGTACTTTAGACAATGTTTCATTCTTTCCACATAGAAAACTTTCATATTGTCTTACTAGATTAATCTTCCTCGATTCTTGTACTTAGGAAGTACCTTCATATTGAACACAAATAGTGTCTCACATGGATTTCAAGGTCCTAAGCTTCATCATAGAATAATAGATCTCGTCAGGAAGAGACATGGCTATTATAGATCTCGCTCGAGTATCTATAGCCACCTTCTTGTCTTGATCACTCCATTGATGAGGGAGCTTAGGAATCTGTCGTTCAGGAATCGCGACAGTCGTATCTGTTTCAGGAACAACCAGAGATATAAAATATGGAACATAGGTCCATTCTCAATATAATGTGGGATCTCAGGATCCACACCTTTTAAGAAAAGAGGCATCCGATTTTTTTAGAGACTAAAGTTGTCTTTTATAAATCGGGGAGGTTTGGCAAGAGAGCCATTATCGTGAAATTTTGTGTTTGTGTTTTGTAAAGCCATTTGTATAGAGGTAAATTATCTAGAGAAAGAAGAGATAATAAAATGCAGATAAACAACTAAACAAGATGAGAAAAAAGCACTACTTTTATACCATTTGTTGGTCCCAGCCGGGTTTACAAAAGGAACAGTTTGTAGAAGGGGGGGGGGGATGAATACAAACACATAAAACTTTCATATTAAAAATATATATTGATATAGAAGGATCAATACAAGTTTTTTATGGATTGTTTGTGGAAAAAGAAAAGGTAAAGATAACCTATCTAAAAAAATCTAAGTTTACACACAAATATACTTAGCAAATATAAGAAATTTTCCGAAAAGATAAAGACAGAAAGATGTTTTTCTTGGGTAAGAACTTTAGAATTTTGAAAGAAATTCTAACTTGCTTGCAGATAAGCGTATGTGTTCTGTAGATAGACGTGTAGTGCATGGAGAAGCCACTGAACTATTTATACCCATTGCTTTGAGTGCAAATCAGAAGGGTTGGAACATGCGTCAAGCTCTAAGAGAAAAGCTTGTCCTTTGCAATAGTGAGTAGTACATTTGTCTATTCATGAGCAGACATTCTTTCGTGGAGTTGGTGGGCACTAGAGTCGACTAGTCAGCTCCGTGCAGTACTATACTCTTGAAAGGGTATGGGTTTGTCCTTTGTGTATGGAAGGACAAGTCAAAAACAATCGTGCATGACAAGCTTTATTTGATCGCTGAATGCTGGAATAATGTTGGAGGTCTCTTCAGCATTTTCTAAGGCTTGTGCAGTCTTCACACATATGTTGACCAGGTTGTAATCACCGAATACCGCTTCACATCACGAACGCACCAGTCACTAATCTTCAGTTTCAGTCTTCGACATTTACTGAAGGTTCTTTGGTGTGAGTTTTGTCTTCTTGAAGTATCGTTGTCGTTGTACGATTACAATGCATGTTTCAACGATCACTGAATAGACTCAGTGATGATCGTCGGAACTAAAAAGACAGAAACAATAATACTTCGAAAGGTAAAAGGGATTATCATCAAATCAATGAGAGAGGATCAACATATTTTAATATTCTTAGATGTCAAACTCTAACTACTTGTTTGAGTTTATGAGTTGTATAGTCAAGGGGGAGCTCATCATTCCATACATATCTGATCTGTCATCATTCTTAGGTATATCGTTCTTACCTTTCTCAGAATAAGCGTAGAAGAAGGAAAACTTCTATGTATATAAAATGTTTTCAAATGTTCAAACCACTTCTTTGAACTTAAAATGTTTTCATTTCAATGAAGTGTGATTTTAAATGATTTTGATTTTTATTCTTTCTAGAACGAGTACCATCTCTAAACAG
Source organism: Cynara cardunculus var. scolymus (assembly GCF_001531365.2). Taxonomy (NCBI): domain Eukaryota; kingdom Viridiplantae; phylum Streptophyta; class Magnoliopsida; order Asterales; family Asteraceae; genus Cynara; species Cynara cardunculus. The sequence continues at coordinate 33,901 of NW_020201976.1, forward strand.
ATATTTCATTGGGATTATACTAATGTATTTTCTCTTCGAACATATTTCCAATATTTGATTCAACTATTCTTCAAATTAATATCATCACATTTCCAAAAAGAAAAAATCATTTTCGATGATAATACACACGTTTGTACTCAATCTTGTTTTTCTGAGCTTACATTGAAAACACTTCTTTGATTGTTAAACATTTATTAATTCTTTGATTTCTAAATCTATAAATTTTTCTTATAGATCTCGTTCATTTCTCCTTATTTTCTTCAATAATCTATTTTGTAAATCACTCCTCATTAATTGTTCATGTACTTAATCGAAGTATTTTTCTTGATCAATTTCATCTGATCAAATGTGCATCATTGTAATATTATTTTTGATCAATCTTCTGTGTTCATGATCTTACAGTGTTATATTAGAAGGGACTGAGAGCCTAACAGAAACACCTCTATGGACTATCATGAACCAACAGCCCTACCAAAGACAACAACCATATTTGAGTGAGGTTAAATGCAAATTGGGTTTGTGAGCAAAGCTTAAATGTAAATGAGAAGGGTAGTGTGAGTTAAAAGAATTGATGGGAGTTATGTCTGTAACAACCCATAATTTATTCTAACATGTAACACAATAACAATCACATCTGATAACCAAACTATTATATTGTTTACAAAACATGGGCTAACAAAAACTTTGTTTATTACATTTATGTGCATCCACACATCATCATTCAAACTTTTCCTTTTCTTTTATCTTGCGATGTATGATGCCCTGCAAAATAGGTTAGTCCAACAACTAAGCATTAGACCCTGAAATGCCCAAATCATACCAAATTAGAAACAATCTTCAAGATGAAGACCAAGAACAAGAGAAAAGAGAATTTTCACCAAATCTTCAATGTATTTCTTGAGAGAATTTCTTACAAAGATTACAGCTCTAATCTTATTAATTGCTTAACAAACTACAATGAGAAAACTAATCACTATTTATATTAAGGAAAACAATAAAGCCTAACAATTACAAAGCATTATAAAAGGAGAACTTGAATACAACACTAACGCACATACTTGAACCCAACAGACCCAAAATGTCTAGTGAGCGTATAAATCTCATACAAATAACTTACATACCACACTATCAGTTTAGAATCAAACATGTATAGACACAAACATTTTACCTATATTTGTTATAGATTCTTTTCCTCTCACGGTTACACCACCATTTCATCTCTCTCACGGTTACACCGCCACTACATCATTCTCGTGGTTACACTGCCATTACATCACTCTCATGGTTACACCGCCATTACATCTCTCTCGTGGTTACACCACCATTACATCTCCCTCGCGGTTACACTGCCATTACATCTCTCTCCCGGTTACACTGTCATTGCATCTCTCTCGCGATTACACAACCATTGCATTCTCTCGCGGTTATACCGCCATTGCATCTCTCTCGCGGTTACACAACCATTACATCTGGAAATTATAATTAATATAGCCTTGATCGGACATGAAATCTGGTCAACTTCAACCGTGTTGGTAATCCGGACAACAACCGGACTTGGAATCCGGTCACCTTGTCCGGATATGAAATCCGGTCAACACTTTGAATCCAAGTAGAGAATGCCTAATGATACTTAAGTGATTTAAGGCTATATCGCTCAACCTTTGGGTGGTTTAGGAAGTAAACTGGATGACACATAGCCAGTTTATGAAGTACATTGAATGAGTCTTGAACGGTTTAGGGTAAACCCGGACAAAGCTTGAACGGTTTAGTTTGAACCCGGTCACCCTTTGAGCGATTTTAGGATGAATCCGGACAAACCTTGTCCGGTTTATAGGATATCCGTAAAACTCTTATCCAGTTGAATGAATATCCGGACGATATGTAATACAGTTCATAATGAGCAAGTTTTATCAGCACTGAATTATTATATAACAACTACTACTTCAAAGCATAATACATTCACCTTAAAACCGAATGTCCTTGTTTTTGAGTCTTTTTCCTCTTTAGCCAAAACCAGATGATAAGTTAAAAAGACTTCCTTTGTACCAACAGTAAACAAAAGAAAAACTTTCTTTGAAGACTCCATTTACTATTTATAGAAAGTGGAAAAGAATTGATGATAGTGACCCTTATCAGCCGACTTCCCCTTCCCATAACAAATCTTTAATTAACATAAACCAAAATGTTTATACCAAACATCACAATGTCCAGGATTAAAAGAATATCAGAATCTTGATCTATCCAATATAATATGGGCGAACCACAAAATCTATTAGTTCTCAACTCTTTGGAGACTAATATTGAAAGAAAGGCAAAGCCCATGCCAGCTCTTGTTAAAAATACCACCAACTGCCCATTTATCTCTCAAAAGATAAGTGTTTCATTAACACTTGGGGCACGTTGCTCATTATCTATCGGTTTATCAATTGGAGATAATTGATATTGAAAAAGAAGTGTATATGTCCCCCCTTCATGTCTTTTTTATCACAATCGAGTCTGATAAATTTGTGTAGTCCGTACTGTTTATCTTGTTGAGCTTTAATTCAAATGCTTTATCATTTCTATGTTGCCCCAATTTTACAAGAACATCCGTTATTCTGTCATAACATTCATAGATATGTTTCTTAAAGATATCAATGATTGAATGGAAGTCCTGGTGAGATGAACATAAAAAAATACCATATATGAAGTGCATACGATGTACTGAATATATCTATTATATTCACAGGCCAATCTTTCTAAAAGATTGAAAACATGTTCATAAGTTGAATCTGATTCTTTCCCTCACCTTCATAATCAGAAAATATTATATAAGCAAATTTGCAAAGATTTTCTTATGCTTCTATGAATTGATAGTGTTCCTTAAAGATCATTCATTTCGAAGTATGATGTAAGTGCTCCTCATTTTCATCATAAGGAAGAGTTAATATTGAAAATGAAAGAATATTTATGCATTATTTCTGAAGATCGAGGAAGTTTTTCAAGTTTGAAAGGAGTTGATAGATATTTGCTGATAATCGCTGAAGATTATTGTGCTGCAATGTTCAAGGGGGGGGGGGTGAATGTGAAGATTATTCAATTGTTGAAAAAGAGAGTTTGTGTAAACTTCAGGTGCAGATAATGTTTTTCTGAAGATAATCATATGAGGGAGATTGTTTGAAGTTTGTTTAACTGTTGAAAATTGTCAAAGTTTGTTGACAAAAAAGGATGATTGTTAAAAAACAAAGATTGTTGAAGCATTAAAGATCAAATCTTGAAGTTTTAAGTTGCTGAATCAATTCTGAAGATTATTGCCATAAGATCTGAAGAAGTTGTTGTTTTGGACCTGAATCCAAAGGGGGAGATTTGTAACACCCCATTCCACATATCTCATGTAACACATACTTCATACGCAAGAAATACATGTTTATACACCACATTGGTCCCTCAGTACAAGAATCTACCAGTACAAAATACATGGTCCAAAAATTCCAAAATACAATTCGTGTACTATTCCACATTCAGATAACAAAACTATACATAACATAATCGAATCTTCATGTAGATATGCATATAGGGAATTATCACATTTTCCCTTTTCCCTTACCATCTGCACCTCCTGCAATACATATTTAAAATCACAAAACGAGGGTTAGGCCGAAAGGTCTAGTGAGTTTCCCTTTTTATGTTATTGCAGGGTGAAAATCATCAAAACATTTATTTAAAAACTATGGTTCATTTAAATAACAAATATACGAACAAATGCCTCATATTACCAATACCTTTTCAATTCCAAGTCAATCTCTCAGCTTTCAATTAACATATATAAAAATTCAAACAGGTTTATCATAATACCACTTTTAAATCTTTTCAATTTAACACAAGGTTTATTTTAAGCTTCGGGCCAAACCTGTTATTTCCTCCTCAATAACATCCAGACAATGATTTCCAATAAGAACTTTGATTCTAAATCCTTAAATCACAAAGATATAACGATTCCAAATCATAGTAATCTTAAAGGATGTAATAGTAAGAGTTATATCATATATGACACATACAATTGCCACTCTTATATCCAAATGTACACCTCTCCTTGATATGCCACCCTTATCCCATGGTATACCTCTTTTTGATATGCCACCCTTATATCCTTCTTAAAAAAATTTCACAAAACAATTCCTATTAGAACAGACCACAGCCATAAGTGTTCTAATGGACTATTATCAGTTCAAAATCATTCCTTAACAAAATTCTCATTCTTAATTAAAAGAAATTAAAATGAGAATTATGCAAACCATGCACAAGTCAACAAAGAAATCCGGTCAACCTAGACTTTGGCCGGACTTCATCTCTCGTCAAGCCTTGGCCGGTTTAACCAAATCTGGACAACACATATATAATTTGTCCGATTTACCAATCTGGACAACACAAGTCCTTGTCCGGTTTACTAATCCGGACAATACACATTCAAGACTTTGTCCGATTTAAATAAACCGGTCATCCTTTAGTCGTATTCCTACTTCTCCGTTCAATGTTATTTTACAATTCTCAAATCTCACTAATACTTTACACCGCATGACACTATATTCGGTTTAAGGCTACACCGGACAACGCGTATCCGATTTACCCCTAAACTACTCAACCTTTTGTCTGATTTATACTTAAATCGGTCAACACTCATCTGATTTGAACTTAGACTTTAAACCGGATGAAAAGTTTTTAAAACACAATCAATTATACAATTCAAAAGATTCAAAACATTTTAACCACTCACCTTGATTTTTAGCAAAAGCAAGAGAACTTTGAATCCTTCTACTTGATTCCGATCAAAATAATCCGGTCACCACTTCTCTTCTAAATCGCTCAAGTTTCTTAAAATAGCAAGAAGAGAAAAATGAAGACTAAACCCTCTTTTATACTTTTCCTAAACAGGAAGGCGACTAACCCATGTGCATACATCTTCACTTGCATGCATATAATTTTAACAATATCCTTATACATGATGTGATAACTGGATCCTGGTTATCACCCAAGGTAATTAATATGTGATTATCTGATTAAATGATTACGTGATAGCATGATAAATTGATACGTTTGATCATGCTGGTATGTGGAATTATGCATTAATTGGATATATATATATATATATATATGTGATCTTACACACATGTATGTTGTGAATGCATGGTCTGTGGATGGATGCATGTGCATGTGATAAGTCAGCATGGGAAGGGGGCTGTTTAGCCGACCTTCCATTTTTAGAAGGATATAAAAGGAGGACTTAGCCTCCATTCCTCTTCTTCTTGCCTTTTTAAAATTTTGAGCGATTTAAAGAGAAAGAGTTGACCGAATTGCAGGTGCCTGATTTCAAGTGTTTGGTTTCAAAAGGCTTGTTAAGGTGAGTGATTTCTAAACCTTTTTGCATAAAATTTGTTACTGGCTTTATTTGAATGTTATTTATTATTGGAAAGAAATCAGTTATTTGTTCAAGGGTTTTATCCGGACAAAGGCTGACCGGATTAAGTTTAAATCAGACAAAGCTTATCCGGATTATTTGTAAATCGATCAAGCTTTGGGCGATGTATTGTCCGGACTTTTATCCGAACAAAGTTGTTGAAATTTATTTTAAGTGTTAAATCGATCAAGCTTTGGGCGATGTATTGTTCGGACTTGTTATCCAGACAAAGGTGCTGGAATTTATTCTAAGTGTTAAATCGGACAAATCTTGGGTGATAAGTTGTCCGGATGATTTGATAAACCGGCCAAGACTTGACCGGAGATGAAGTCCGACCAAGGCTAGGTTGACCGGATTTGAGTTGTATCTTGTGCTTGAATGATAGAAATTGTTATTTTATCATTAAATGGAGATTTGATATAAATAATTTTGGATTGATGATAATTCCATTGACTGCGGTCTATTTGGAATTATTTTTGTTAAATGTTTTGATGAGGAAATAAGGGTGGCATATCAAAGAGAGGTGTACCATGGGATAAGGGTGGCATATCAAGGAGAGGTGTACATTTGGATATAAGGGTGACATTTGTATGTGTGTTACATGATATAACTCTTTCTATTATATCCCTTAAGACTACCGTGGTCTGAAATCTTTATTTCTTTGTGATTTAAAGATATAGGATCAAGGTTCTTATTGGAAATCATAGTCTGGATGTTATTGATGAGAAAACATCAGGTTTGGCCTGAAATTTTTTATAAACCTTGTTTGATTAGAAAAGGTTTAAAAGTGACATCATATGAAACCTGATTGGTTCAGAGGTATGGGATTTGAATAGCTGAATGCTTTGCTTGAAAAGTGGAAAGAATCTGGTAGTATGTTCCTATTTGTTCATATATTTGTTATATATATGAAATGTTGTTTTCCATAAAGATTTTGGTGATTTTCACCCTGTAATAACATAAATAGGGTATCTTACTATACCTTTCGGTCTAACCCTCGTTTTATGATTTTAACTATGTATTGCAGGAGGTTCGGACTGTAAGGAAAAAGGGAAAATATGATATTTTCCTATATGCATTTCTGCTTGAAGATCTGTAGTGATGTACAGTTTTGATTGATTAGTACAAGAAATGTATTTGAATTTTTGGACCTTTTATTTGGTCATGTTAGATTCTTGTACTAAGGGATCTGAATGGGATAATATCATGTATTTCTTTTATATGTAATATATGTTACATGCAAGGTGTGGTTTGGGGCGTTACAGAAAGTGGTATCCTGAGTTTAAGGGATTTAGGTATTTAACAGCACGATACTTAGACTTAAACTATTTTATTGCATGTTAAGGGTCCCAGACATAGTTAGCTCCATTGGAAATAAATATGATGGGTTGAAAGAACAGTGTGTAAKGTAAATTTTAATTACAKCTGGCCAGTGTAATTATGAATTTACAGGTACACATCTGATCTTGAATACTTCATTATATTTGGGAATGTGAATACGTGATTATTAATACTAAACTCTACAGATGTCTAACGGAACTAGAAGATCTGAAAGAACGACTTGTCCAGAGTCTAAAGAATGGGAAGAGTCACCTGTTAATCTCCCAACTAGCACGTCCAGAAATAGAGGTCGGGGAAGACCAAGGGGACGAGGTAGAGGAAGAAATCAGTCTCAAGGGAAGAGTCGTACTGAAGTTCATTCTGAACCTGAAGAATCCCATTCTGGGAATGTTCAGGAGAGATCGGTGCCACACCCTGAATATGTAACTAGGGACATGTTGGCAGAAGAGATGGGGAAATTGAGGGAAACTCTGACTTCTATTATGGGAATACCAGCCAGGGTGGAAATGGAAAGAGTGGAAGTTCATCCCTCTGTTCCAGTCACCCACAACAAGGAAGGTGACATTAAGATGTTTTTGGCATGCAAACCATTAACCTTTTATGGGGAAACAGATCCAGTGAAAGCTATGTGTTGGATCAAGGAGATGAAATCTGTGTTCAACACCATTCGGTGCCCGAAAATAGATAAAGTGCGATTTGATGTTTCTGTATTAAAGTCAAATGCTTTATTCTGGTAGGAAGTTGAATCGTCAGCCAGAACAGATGTTTTACAGACTTTGTCATGGGTAGAATTTGTGGAACGATTTAAGAATCAATTTTGCCCTAAAACAGCAGTAAGACAAATGGAGGAAGATTTCCTGAAATTAGAACAAGGAAATGGAACAGTTCGAAAGTATACCGAGAAATTCATTGAATACTCTCGATTTGCCGAGCACTGTGTTTCAACTGAACCCAGGAAGATAGAAAGGTATATTTGGGGTTTGAAACCCTCAATCGGAAAGTTTGTTATTGTTATGAACCCCAATACCTTTTCATTAACGATAGATGCGGCTGAAGTGACTGAACGAAATAAAAACCAACAGCCAGAAGGAAAGGTTGTAGAGAAAAGAAAATGGGAAGGGCCTTCATCTTTTCGAGGGCCGAAAACTGTAAGATATGATAACAGATCTGAGCAGAAGAGCAGTGAGACAAGTCTGTTTTAACGCCCCAACCCACACATTGCAAGTAATACATATTTCATACAAAGGGAATACATAATATCATTCCATTTGGGTCCCTTAGTACAAGAATCTAACATGACCAATTACAAGGTCCAAAATTTTGAAATACATTTCTTGTACTAACCAATCAAAACAGATCTTCAAGCAGAAGCGCATAAAGGAAAATATTACACCTTCCCCTTTCCCTTACTGTCCGAACATCCTGCAACACATAGTTAAAATCACAAAACGAGGGCTAGACCGAAAGGTCTAGTGAGATACCCTATTTATGTTATTGCAGAGTAAAAATCACCAAAATCTTTAGGGAAAAATATCATTTCATATATATAACAAATATATGAATAAATAGAAACGTAATACCAGATCTTTTCCATTTATCAAGCAAAGCATTCTGCTTATTCAAATCTCAAAACTCTGAACCTATCAGGTTCCACATAATGCAACTTTTAAACCTTTTCTTAACCAACAAGGTTATTTAAAGCTTCAGGCCAAATCTGACATTTTCCCCTCAATAACATCCAAACTATGATTTCTAATAAGAACCTTGATCCTAAATCTTTAAGTCACAAAGAAATAAAGACTCCAGACCACGGTAGTCTTAAAGGATATAATAGAATGAGTTATATCATACAACACACATACAAATGCCACCCTTATATCCAAAGATACACCTTTCCTTGATATGCCACCCTTATCCCATGGTACACCTCTCCTTGATATGCCACCCTTATTTCCTCATCAAAATATTTTCACAGAATAATTTCAAACAAACTGCAGCCATTGAAATTATTATCAATACAAAAATATGTCTTTCAAAATTTCCTTTTTATGATAAAATAACATTTCTCATTGAAAACACAACATTACATCAAATCCGGTCAACTTTGACTTAGCCGGACTTCAAATCCGGTCAACTATCCGGACAACACAGCCTAAGCTTTGTCCGATTTAACACTTGAACAAATTTCAACTTTGTCTGGATAACAAATCCGGTCAATACCCCGCATAAAGCTTGAACGATTTATCACTAAGAATATAAACTATCTTTGTCCGGATAACATGTCCGGTCAATACCCCGCTCATTACTTAGCCGATTTAAAATAATCCGGCCACTATTTGGTCGTATTCTTACTTCTCAGTTTAAAAAGATAAATTTTCTTACCAATCATAACCCGATCAATACTTAACCGATTTAAGACAATCCGGAAAATACATCAATTAACCTTTGTCCGATTTAAAATAGTCCGCACAATACTTCGTCCATCCTTTGTCTAATTTAAAGTAATCCGGTCAAACCTTGTCCGGTTTAATATCCGGATAAACACTTAGAGCAAAAAGACTGATTTCTATCCAAATTAAAACAAAAATTCATATGAAACTAGTAATAATCTTTTTGCAAAAGAGTTTTAGAAACTACTCACCTTAACAAGCTTTTGAAATCAAACACTTAAAATCAAATCTTGAATCTCCAGACAAGATATCCGGTCAACTTCTCCTCTTTTTAAATCGCACAACAAGAGCTTAAAAGCAAGAAGAGAAAATATGGAGGCACAGCCTCCCTTTTATACTTTTCCAATTCAGGAAAGTCGGCTAACAGCCCCCTTTCCACAAAATATCTTATGCACATGCATGCATCCATACATATCATGCACACATATAATATGCATGTGTGTATAATCACATACACACACATACACACACACACATATATATATATATGTATATATATGTATATATATATACTTCTGCATATGCACATAATCTCATACATGTATCTACATTATGCACATAATATTTTCGCACACTAGCATGATCAAATATAACAATTTATCATGCTATCACGAAATCATTTAATCAGATAATCACATATTATTTACCTTGGGTGATAATCAGGACCCGATTATCATATTATCCACCCCTTAAAAGAATTCCGTCCCAGAATTCCTTTAATCAAAAAGCCATGGGTATTCTGATCTCATCTTTGACTCCAATTCCCATGTTGCTTCCGGTCCTTTGTGAAACTTGATGGATCGTTTAACTCTATTTCTTGATATTGATTACTTACTTGGATGATCTGTTTGACAGGGATAATGCAGCGGAAAAGATATGTATCAACCAAAGTAGAAATCAATAAGAACACAGTAATGAAGATTGATGAATACAAGAGAGAACTTCAAATGATTTTGAATTGATGAAAATGTTTGCAATTACAATACGGAAGCACACTGAAATACAAGGTCCTACGCTGCTATTTATACAAGCAAATAACCATTTTCTGACATGACCTAAAGCAAA
>NW_020201977.1:0-4734 GCF_001531365.2 Cynara cardunculus var. scolymus
TATATATATATATATATATATAATATTTTTGTAATTTTAACAAAAAATTAGGTAAATGACTAAAAGATCACTCATTAATCTGGATTTAACGGGAAAGGTTGACATCTGTAAGAGGGAGAGACGAAATCCGCTAGAAATTGATAAATATGAGAGATCAAATTCGAGTTTTTGAAGTTTAAAATAATATACATTAATTACAAACATTAGGGATCAAAATTAAACTTTACTTTTTAATTTATTTTGTATTTTAAATATTTATCCAAAGCTTTTCACCTTTCGGAATGTTTATAATTTAACAAACATGCAAAATCATATATATTTTTAAAAAATGTTCGATAGTTGATGATTAATTTATTTCTCTCAAATGTGGCCTTGTGTGTGTATATATATCTATATATATATATATGTGTGGATTTTTTTTACTAAACCAATACTCATACTTATTTTCGCAGTATGTGTAAGTTGGAAAGAAACATTAGAATTAAAATAAATGTTTTCCTAATTTACATTCTTAATTATTTTCATGTTAGGACCGTAGTTATTGATCAATTTAATGTCAAAGTAAGTCAAAACATCGTTCATATCAAAATTTAGCAAATTAAATAAATATTTTATAAAAATCAATTAACCAAACGCTAACTATTGTTACGTAAAAATCAACCAATTTAAAACTCAATATATGTTATAAAAATAATCGATCGATACCACAACGTTGATCCAAAATGACAATTACTCAAATAAACGCCGACTATTAAATAAAGGAAAGAATGATATTAATCCACTAAAGCTGTAAAGATCGATTCAAGCATTATCACTCTCCAAGAACCGTTTTAAACCTAAGAAAACAATAAAGTTAATTTAAGAACACTGCGGAATTATAAAGTACGAGAAGATAAGTAACAACTCACATAAAAAGAAATTAAACATTTAGGGGCTGTTTACTAGGTGCTGACCGGTCAGCAATGCTGACTCGGTCAGCAGTCAGCGTGTTTACTGATTTACCATTCTGACCGAAATCTGACCGAAACTCTGACCGAGAACTTACCGAGACAGCATGAAAACAATGCTTACCCGGGTCAGATTTATCTTTTCCATCCTTGCCCCCTTTACACGATTAGGTTTTCACGCTATCTCCCTATCGCTCCTCCCCGCTCCCTCATCGCTCCCCCGTCTTTCCCGACTCGCAACGCTCCTCACCGTCCCTTATCGTTGCTCGCCCTTCATCCCTCGCGGTCCCGACACTCCCTGCTACCACTCGGTCGGTCCTCATCCCTCGTCGCTCATCCTCCCTTGGCTACTCGAAAAGGTACTTTCAAATCAACCGATTTTCTTGTGTTTTTTAGTTTATATCTCAAGTTTTAGAACATACCCATCTCGTAACCATATATAATTTGTTTCTGGGAAGCGTTAATTTGCTGTTTATGTTCTTAATTTATATGGGTTTTGTCTCGTTCATCGAGTTATCTCAGGGTTTATCTATCCCCCCATGATTTGGGGGGTTTCTTGTGGTTTAGGTTTAAAGTTCAACTTCTAGAACATACCCGTATTATCTAATGCATATAATCAGTTTTCTGGAAAGTTGTCTTGCTATATTTGTCTTGAATTTTGATTTACTTGCAAGTGCTTGGTTGATGAGAATGACCTAAAATGAATTGGGAAATTTTGATTTTGTCCTGTTTACCCCAAAGATTTGTTGTTCATGATGTTTGATTTGTTTGGTTAACTATGTACATTTTACAAATTATATAATAAAACTAATTTTTCTATAAAAAAAATATAGGAGAAATGATCACACACAGGCACAATAAGGGAAAGAAAAGATTACCAGATTCCAACCAGAAGGTCGCAATTTTTGGATCGAAATTCCCAATTTGAATTGCCTCCCCTACTGTTAATTCAAYAAGATGTACCAAGTTTAGCAGCATGACTCTGGTTTCAATARGTATTTAGGAAAGYTGAGATTRTTTACCAAAAAACTGCCACCATACTTTCCTTGAGGTTCCTTCATATTCGAAAACCAGCAGGTATATATGTATATATATATACATCAGTATCAATCTAGACAACAATATAGGAGGGTAGTACAGTAGCTGATTAGACTTCAGATCTTTCATCAAACAAAAAGAAGAATTATGCTAACCTGTATTCCACCAACAGTTGCATTTAAACCAACAGCTTTATCAAAAGGACTGACTGCAGGTTTTGCTCCTATACCAATAATAACCTGCAAAAAGGCTTTTATCAGTGTCCAAACAACTTAAAAACCCAACAAAGTTTTTGCTCAAAGAGGAAGAGGTGATTGCTTTCAAAATGTTTTGGCAATGTGTGATTTTAATATGATATTCACATATATTTGGGTTGGATGGGAGGACAATGCACATGATGCTAGAGTTTTGAGAGAAGTTGCATTTGACCCAAATTCGAGATTTCCATTTCCTCCACCAAGTATGTATAATTCTTTTTATATTAGTGAAATATTATTATTTTTTGTCTTCTTTTAATTATATTTGTAAATGCAGATAAGTATTATCTCTGTGATGCTGCATACCCGAATACCCGTGGATTTTTGACTCCATATCGCAACACACGGTACTGGTTAGCTGATTTTCGACGCCGACGTGCGGTAACTAAAGAAGAAAAATTCAACCATGCGCATGCACAACTTAGAAACGTTATCGAACGTGCATATGGCGTCTTGAAAGCAAGATTCCCAATTCTGAAGCAAATGGCTTGTTATYCTTATCCAAAACAAATAGAGGTAGTAGTTGCTTGCTTTGCAATCCATAATTTTATAAGAAGATGTAATATCCAAGATCAACTGTTTATGCAATATGATGAGAACGCCATGTTTATTGCGGAAGAGCAACATGGAGGAGGCATTGAACAAGAAGTCGTTGAAGTACAATGGGGGGCTTCTCAAGACAATGGATATATGGCTAATCTGCGGGATCAGATTGCGACTCAACTGTTTTCAAATGTTTCAAATTAATTTTTATTGTCTAGGATGAAAAACAAACAATTTCTTTTGTCATTAACGTTTCATATCCCGTTTGTATTTAAGTATGAACGATTATTAATATATTTTTCTATTTAATTTGAAGAATGAAAATTATATTTTGTTGTCTTATTTAACAGTTAACATATGAAAAGAAGTAAAATGATATTATTTTTATTGGTAAACATTTATTTAAAATATACATTTTGTTTTTTTCTCTTCCATTAAACTATTAATAACAAAAATAATCATATATTATTCAATATATAATTACAAATAGGATTATATTGGTCATTATATTTTTGGTAAGTACTTACCAAAAACATTTGGTAAACATTCTTACCCGGGACAGCACTTACCCAGATAGCACTTACTCGGGTCAGCGCACTTACTCGGGTCAGCACACTTACCCGGACAGCACTTACCCAGTAAGATTTGGTAAACAGCCCCTATACTCTAAATCGACATAAAATTTTAAAAAAATAAAGTAGAAAAATACAATATCATTAACGGGTGATAATTAGGTTTATATCAGTCATATGTGCTCAAAGAAATTGTTTTGTATAAATATTTGATATTTATGTATTCAACTGTATTTGTCATGATAAGAAATATTATTTGTTTGAGATTTTTTATGTAATTATCAACGGGTCAATTTTTACGAATCCCTTAGGTATTGTAGAATGCTTTATGATTAATGCTCTTTGTTTGGCAATACATGTGTGTAGGAGTAGGATCTSGATAGTGGATATATTAGTATGAATTATGATTTGATAGGCAACTAAGTTYAGTATCGTGTCATTGTAGACTTAGAACTGAATTTATAAATTATTGTCGCATGTGACTGTCACTGATGTTACACCATGAYAGACAAGTCTAGGGCTAAAGATTATTTATGGTTATTTGATATTTTTATAAGATGAATTACATTTTGTTCAAAAGTTATGATTGACGTCCCTATACTCCATTAATAATGCATATGGTCTAATGAAGCATTTTAGTCCTTTTACGCATGTTTTTTTTATTTAAAAATAATAATATATATTATATAATATTAGAAGGGTATTTGCGTAATACAACCAGATAAATCTCCATTTTGATGTTTAGTTTTTATTATTTGTATCTATTAATATAATACGATTTTTATTATAGATAATAATTAATTCGATTAGAAACTCAATGATTATTTTAATTATATTTTTAATTTTCTATATTTAAAATAGATGTTTATTATGTATTTGATTATGTTTATCTGCAGTTAGTTACACGAATTTTAAAAATGAAGCTTTAATAAGTTGTATTTACGCAAAATCACTTGTAATCTTGAATTTTAAGTAATATGCATTAATAAGCAGTACTTCATGCATAAAAAACGGTTTTTAAGAGTTTTCGTCAAATGCTTTATAATATAGTATAGATAATCACATATTTTGTTTCTATTATATTATACTAGAAGAGTACTAGCACAATGCACCAAGACACATCTCGATTTTAATGTTCTATTTTATTATTTGTCTCTGTCGATGTTAAAATACGATTTTATTTGTTTTTAAGAAAGCAATAATGATTTTATTTTTGAATAAAATATAAATTTGAAGATATTATAAATTAAAAAAAAAAATATATCAATGTTAATATCAAATCGACTATTTAAAAGTTCTCATTTTTATGTAGTTTCTTTAATTTATTTTTTATTATAATTTAATTTAAGTTTAATAATGAAATAATTTATTTTTGGT
>NW_020201977.1:5614-13181 GCF_001531365.2 Cynara cardunculus var. scolymus
TATCGAACATTCTTTAAATATATATGATTTTGTATGTTTGATAAATCATAAACAATGTGATATTAAAACATGGCCCAAAAGTCTTGGGCCAAATTAATGAATTATTTATTTTTATTTGACATATTTCATAGCGTTGATTAAGGTTTTATATATGTTGGGTTGGTCGGATTGAAGACATTTGAACAATTCAAATCAATGTTAACGTTTTGAAAATCTCAATCAAACCCAACCCAACCCAACCCAACTCAAACCAAACCGATTGGGTTGGGTTGGTCGGGTTGATTAGGTTGAAAATTTGATACTTTATTTTACAATCTAGCTAAGTACTTGTATTTAAACGAAGTAACATCAAAATGATAACGTATAAAAAAGGGTGACAAACTCAAAAAAAAGTTGAAGGCTCATGCAAATAAAAAAGTAAAATTACGATTGAAATTGTAATATAATTTTCAATATAGCTAATTAGAGATTGACCTAATGTCTAATGCACATATGTTAATCAAGGATTTAAGAATCCTATTAAATCCACAGTATAGGAAGGCATTGGGTTCATCGAGTTGGGGTTGGGTTCAAATAAAAGGAGTAATTTGCGGATTTGACTGATCAAGAACTTCAACTTTAACTGGTCAAAATTTGCGGTTATGCAAAAAATAGGAGTAACTTTGTAACTTTTACAAATAGGGGCGTAAATAGGTTCATATGTGAACCCGTGTGATTCACATATGAACTATATATTCATATGTGAACCCGTGTGATTCATATATGAACTATATATTCATATGTGAACCCGTGTAATTCACATATGAATTATTTTAACTGATTCACATGTGAACTCGTATGATTTGCATATGAATTAATTAACAAATTCATATATAGATCGATTCTTGTAACTCACACATGTACCAATTAACTGATTCACATATGAACCTATGTGATTCACATATGAACTAATTAAACGATTCACTTATGAACCCACGGGTTCATATGTGAATCAATTAATTAGTTCGGGTGTGAACTAACTAACGAGTTCATATATCACGGGTTAACATATGAACCCGTTTGTGCCTATTTATAAAAGCTACGAAACTACCCCTCTATCCTCCACATATCCATGCGAGAAATTATCCGGTGCTTCTTTGTCAAAACCGCAAATGTTGACTAGATGAAGAGTTATGATAACTTCTTTGCTTCTCAAATACTTACCACTTCTCAAATTAATGAACCTTTCCCCCCCCCTCTCTCTCTCTCCCTCCGAGAGAAAAGTAATAGAGAGAGAAAYGAGYGATCTTTTGCAAACAAGTTCAAACTCAAATCAACCAATTACATAAATCTATTTTTTCCTTTCTTTTTTAAGGGCATTATTGTCTTTATCCTTTTTTAGATAATTTAGGTAATTATTCATACACACATATATATATATATATAGAGAGAGAGAGAGAGAGATAAAGAGAGAGACATAGACGTGAGCAATCTTTTGCAAACAAGTACAAACTCAAACCAATCGATTACATAAATCTATTTTTTATTATTGTCTTTATTCTTTTTTTAGGTCATTTAGGTTATTATTTAAATCCCTTTTTTTTAGTTTATCAATAGCAACCGATTTTTAAGGAATGGTTATTTCTTATTAATAAGTAAAAAACTCGAAATTTTTAATGAATTATCTCTATTAACCGTTTTAATTGGAAGTGATAATTAACGATATGATTTTTTTTAATAAATAGTAATAATCGGAGTTTTCTAATTAAAAAATTAGATAGATTTTATTTTCAACAATTGTTGATGAAATTGTTTTCATCCAATTGTTTTTTATTTGGTGATCTTGTTCACTTAATGGTTATGAATTTGTATGGTATGGTGGATGCATTAACTTAATAAAACGTGTTCAGAGAAAAAAAAATTATCGATGAAATTGTTGTATAATTTAGTAAGATACGAAATATGTTCTTGGATAATCTTGTTTCCTTAGAAACAATTGGTGATGATATCGTTTCATTTTTTTTCCGGGTGATCTTATTCATTTAATGGTTATGAATTTGTATGGTATGGTGAATGCAGTAGTTTTAACGGTTATAATTGTGAAACAGGTTCATGTAATGGTTATTGTAAATGGTTTGATATGTTAATGTTAAGAACATGGTGTGTAATTGGCAAACAGTGAAACCATTTGATAGTAAGATTGAAACAGATCCATCTTCTGAAAAATATGAAAATGACAGATGTCTCCTCTAGAAATACGTTGATTTGTGTATTGAGAAAATGGTGAAACCATTTCATTCATTAAACAATAATTTTTAATGAACACGTTCATAGATGAACTTGTGTAATTTTCAAGATTATTCTAACATTTTTTGTTATAATATTTGGAAGTATAAGATGATATATATAGTTTTTAAAACAATGATTTTGTTTCATTAAGATTAGGATATATATGATCGTGTTGCCTCGGTTAATGATATTTGATGTTTTACATTTTTGCCATTTTTTCAATTAAAAAATAAACTTTTATTTATTTATTTATTTTATTTCCTAATATAAACTAATATATTATTGACCATTGATCAAGAAAATGGATGAATGAGATTGGTTTGTATGGTTTACACAAATGAGGGCGGTTTTCATTTGATCTCTCCTCTATTATATTATATATCTATAACCCTAATAAATAAGTAACTTTTGGGACACGTGTCATGTTTCTGTGCGGCGGTTATTGATTTTTCCTGCCTAAACATGTATCTAGACACAATTTTCACTTACGGTTCAAATAGGTCTATTTAAGTGACATGTGTCCCCTTGGATGGTTAATTTGCGACCGTTACTAATTTTTCCCGCCTAAAGATGTATCTAGACACAATTTAAAAAAATAAAGTACAAGTGTGCACTCCGCATCAAAATAAACTCATGTACAGTAAGAGCTCTTACTGTACATGCAGAGCTTCTACATAGTACATGCAAGACCTCTTACTGTACATGCAGAGCCTCTTACTGTAGTCCTTAAGACATAGTCTTTTGAAGGGGGCTGGACCAAGAGCTCTCATGTAGAAGACATCAAGAGACATAGCTCTTATTCAAGAGTTAAGTGTCTCATATACAGAGCCCGTGTTGTATTCTAAGGAAGATCAAGGCCTAAATATGTATATAGAAACAATTTAAAAAAATAAAATACAATTGTGCACTCCGCATCAAAATAAACTCATGTACAATAAGAGCTCTTACTGTACATGCAGAGCCTCTTACTGTAGTCCTTAGGATTTAGTCTTTTGAAAGGGGCTGGACCAAGAGCTCTCATGTAGAAGACATCAAGAGACAGAGCTCTTACTCAAGAGTTAAGTGTCTCATATACAGAGCCCGTATTGTATTCTAAGAAAGATAACAATTAAAAAAAATAAAGTACAAGTGTGCACTCCGCATCAAAATAAACTCATGTACAGATCTTACTGTACATGTAGAGCCTCTTATTGTACATGCAGAGCCTCTTATTGTACATGCAGAGCCTCTACATAGTACATGCAGAGCCTCTTAGTGTACATGCAGAGCCTCTTAGTGTAGTCCTTAGGACTTAGTCTTTTGAAGGGGCTGTACCAAGAGCTATCATGTAGAAGACATCAAGAGACAGAGCTCTTACTCAAGAATTAAGTGTCTCATATACAGAACCCGTGTTGTATTCCAAGGAAGATCAAGGCTGCAGAGCTTCACTCCAGACACAGAGCCTCTACATAGTACATGCAGAGTCTCTTACTGTAGTCCTTAGGACTTAGTCTTTTGTGTAACATCCCAAAATTTCGAATACTTAAATATATCATAATGAGTATCCCAAGATCAAACACTCAAATTGCAGCGGAAATAAAATTTCTAATCTTACAAATTATATCACCATATAAATTACAATCTTGTGGAGCATAACTTTGCTCTATATAACTATGTCGCATCCGTTGGATGCAACAAAAGGTGGTAATCGCATCCTTGTAATGTGACAAGATTGGGTGATTGCATCTTTGAGATGCTACATGGGAGTTATCGCATGTATGTGATGCGACAAATTTGGGTTATCGCATCAATGAAGTGTGGGAAGATTGGTGTATTATATTTATTTGATGTGACAAATTGGTATGTTCTATGTTTAATGCGACAAGTTTGATACCACAATAGGTTTGATGCGATAAGATGAAGTTGTCTCATCTATATGATGCGACAAAGATGTTTGGTTAATCGAACATTGTTTATTTGTTATTTGTACAAATATAGGTTTTCTAAAAGTGTTTTGATGATTTTCATCCTGTAATAGCAATCAAAAGAGATTTCTCACTAGATCTCATGGTCTAACCCTCATTTTATGATTTAAAATGTGCATTACAAGTCGAGCATAATCAGAGGATAAGGAATATGGAAAAATTTAAAGGGATCATGATTGCATTACATGTGTGGATTTTTGGAAGATGTATTACTTGTACTTGAGATCTTGTTATGTTTACAAGTCTTGTACTGGTGTATATGAAAAAAAATTGTAGCTACTTTTGTAATGTAACAAGTTGTACATTTTGAATCAGTGTGTAATTATTTGAATTTCATGTTATATAAAATATGTGGGTTATATGCAAATGTGAATGAGGTGTTACAACTACCTATTTGTCTAAGCATGCGACACCGGAACTAACTATATTTGTCTAAGCATGCGACACTGGAACTAACTATGCTACGCTTTGTGATCTAAAAACATGTAATGAGCACCTCAAAGAGTTCTATTAAAGACAATGAAAAATAAGCATAAGCAAATAATATAAGCTAATGAGAGTTTTACAAGGTCGGATCAACAACCGAGTTAAATGAATTTCATGATCCAAACACTTAAAAATTATGTTTGAGCTTAACAATAATTTTTTTCGACCAACGACAATGACATAATGATCCTTAGAGTCAAACACGGGCTTACACATGTAAAAAGAGGGAACAATTAACTGGTTATTGTGAACTCGAAAGTGAAATAGACAATAAGAAAATTGATTTAGATACTAATACTATTGATGATTTTGCATTTAAGAGTGCTCGAAGAAAAATGTTTTGCATGACTATTTAATATTTATTGTATTCAACCACAAGGGTGTTGCCTGATTGGTTTGAGCTTGACTCCAAAGGTCAAAAGTACCAGGAGGGCTATCTGCAAAGCAGGTGATCATCCTGAGATTAGTCGGCTTGCATTGCGGATTAGATATCCAGGTTAATAAAAAAAATATTTATTGTATTCCATTGTACTTGTGATCATAAGAAACATTATTTGCTTTTAAGAATTTTCTTTTCTGTACTTATCATTGGCCAATTTTTAGAAATCCCTTGGTTAATGGTGTTTTATGGCCATACAAGGGTGTAGTAGTAGGATCTCCATAGTGGATAGATTGGCATGAATTATGATTTGATTGGTGACTAAAAGTCCGTTTATCTAAACACTTATTTGGTAAGTATTTATTGTATTTTATGGTAAGAGTCATCGTCCTTACTTACCGGGTAAGACTCTCGATTCTTGCCTACGCTCTTATCGGGTAAGATTTTTAGTCATTGTCATATTCATCTACTAAAGTAAAGTGACTTGGTAAGCGCTTACCCGGGTAAGCGTTTGATAAACGATACCTAAGTTTCAGACGGTGTCATTGTCCTAGCTTCAAAAATGAATTTGTAGACTATTGTCGTGTGCAACTTGCATTGATATTACAACATGGCCCAAAAGTCTTGGGCCAAATTAATGACATATTATGTTTATTTGACATTTTTATAGGGTTGAATTATACTTTTGGTCTTTGTGGTATCTTGAAAAATGACTGACGACCCTATAATTCATTTATTGTGGAGATCTGATGTTGATAGTTTTAAATTTATAAACGTAAGCGTACGTGAGGTGCAACATACAGGTCGATCTTMGATAGGCGATGGATTAACAYGAACTAGTTCTAGGCTATGGTCTAGCTACGAGAAATTAATTGGTGATTTTGATTTTTCGTAAAACTAATTAAATAACAAGAACAATGATTTTTCGTATCTTGAAAAATGACTGACGACCCTAGACCCTAAACCCTAAACCCTAAACCATTAAACCTAAGAAAGCAATAAAGTTAATTTAAGAACACTGCGGAATTATAAAGCACGAGAAGATAAGTAACAACTCACATAAAATGAAATTAAACATTTAGTATGAGCAATTAAAATAAACTAAATTAACATAAAATTTAAAAAGATAAAGTAGAAAAAATATAATATAACAGGTGAGAATACGTAAAATTTCAGCGCCATCATCGATCCGTCAAAAGATTGCATCTTTATCAAATCTTCATATGTTCTAAAAAATAGCAAAGAATTTCCAAAAGCGTACCGACGATGATAATTAGGTTTATATCAGTCATATGTGCTCAAAGAAATTGTTTTGTATAATTATTTGATATTTTTGTATTCAACTGTATTTGTCATGATAAGAAATATTATTTGTTAAAAAAATTTATGTAATTATCGACGGTCAATTTTTTACGAATCCCTTAGGTATTGTAGAATGCTCTATGATTAATGTTCTTTGTTTCGCAATACATGTGTGTAGTAGTAGGATCTGGATAGTGTATAGATTCACTACAACAAAATCGAGTTTATAGGACACTCCCAATTTCTAAATGTTCTTATAGACCTCTTTATATGACTTAGTTTACAGGACCAAAAAAATAAAGTGTCATATCTAAAGGCGTTGAAATAAATTTATATGACTTTTTTGACATCATAATAAGTTTCTTAGGACATTTTTAATATAAAACGTCTCATTAGTAACTTTATAGAACACTTTTTGAAAAACTGTCCTATAAAAACTAATGTCCTATAAAAAATTGAGTTTATAGAACATTTTCTCAAAAGGTCATATAAAATTGCTAATGCGACACTTTGTATTAAAAATGTCATAAACAACTTGTTAAGACGCCAAAAAGCGTCATATAAACTTATTACAACACCTTTAGAACGCTTTATATTTTAGTCCTATAAATTAAGTCCTATAATGCAATCTATTGGGACGCTTAGAGATTGGGGGCATCATATAAACCCAATTTATTTGTAGTGATCAATATGAATTATGATTTGATAGGCAACTAAGTTCAGTATCGTGTCATTATAGACTTAAAACTGAATTTATAAATTATTGTCGCCTGTGACTGTCAGTAATGTTACACCATGACAGACGAGTCTTGGATGAATTACATTTTGTTCAAAAGTTATGATTGACGTCCCTATACTCCATTAATAATGCATCTATACTCCATTAATAATGCATATGGTCTAATGAAGCATTTTAGTCCTTTTACGCATGTTTTTTTTATTTAAAAAAAATAATATATATATATATATATATATATACTATCTTATAAAGCATTTGGCTAAAACTCTTAAAAACTCTTAAACCCGTTCATCTCTAAACGATTTCATCCTTATCCGATTTCATTCCATATCTGAATTCGTGTAACTAACTGCAGATAAACACAATCAAATACATGATAAACATCTTATTTTAAATATAAAAAATCTAAAATATAATTAGTATAATCAT
>NW_020201977.1:18559-25935 GCF_001531365.2 Cynara cardunculus var. scolymus
ATTATCCTAATTATATTTTAGATTTTTTATATTTAAAATGAGATGTTTATCTTCTATTTGATTATATTTATCTGCAGTTAGTTACATGAATTCAGATATGAAGATTTAATAAGTTGTATTTACGCACAATCAACTTGCAATCTTGAGTTTTAAGTAATATGCATTAATAAACAGTAATTTACGCATAAAAAATGATTTTTAAGAGTTTTTATCAAATGCTTTATAATATAGTATAGATATAGATAAACATACCAACACTATTGTTTGAGAAATTGTGTATTAATCATCAACTATCGAACATTCTTTAAATATATATGATTTTGTATGTTTGATAAATCATAAACAATGTGATATTAAAACATGGCCCAAAAGTCTTGGGCCAAATTAATGAATTATTTATTTTTATTTGACATATTTCATAGGGTTGATTAAGGTTTTATATATGTTGGGTTGGTTTGATTGAAGATATTTGAACAATTCAAATCAATGTTAATGGTTTGAAAATCTCAATCAAACCCAACCCAATCCAACTCAAACCAAACCTATTGGTTTGGGTTGGTCGGGTTGATCAGGTTGAAATTTTGATACTTTATTTTACAATCTAGCTAAGTACTTGTATTTAAACGAAGTAACATCAAAATGATAACGTATAAAAAGGGGTGACAAACTCAAAAAAGTTGACGGCTCATGCAAATAAAAAAAGTAAAATTATGATTGAAATTGTAATATAATTTTCAATATAGCTAATTATAGATTGACCTAATGTCTAATGCACATATGTTAATCAAGGACTTAAGAATCCTATTAAATCCATAGTATAGAAAGGCATTGGGTTCATCGAGTTGGGGTTGGGTTCAAATGACCCTAATTAACCCAATAGATGTGGTTTGACATAGTTTTGTATCAACTATGTGTCGGCTTACCTCGGGTTGAGTTTTGTTGGGTTAACTTGGATATCCAACCCGATATGCGAGCCGACTAATCCTAGGACAACCACCCGCTTCGCGAATAGACCAGAGTCACCTCATTTGAATCTCCACAATTGAAATGCATACATTTTTACACATGCATAATTATTATACTTTTTTGTTAAACAAATGACATCTTTACCCTTATTTAATTTCTTTCTATTCACAAATCTTAAATATTTGTACATTAATTAAGGGATAAATTTGAGATTTTGGTTATTTACTTTTGGATCAATCATAAAATCTAAAACTTTAGAGGTCAAGTTGCAAAAAACACCAAATGTTGCATTTTGAATGTTACTACCTTCTCTACTAGTTGTGTATGGCTAGAACCAGCGAAACAGTTTATATTAAATGTATATAAGTAAAAAAATATGTTAATTATAGTAAAAAGTTATAACTGATCTTCAAATTTATGGCTTTTTGCAAATTAATTGTCTTCTCGTTTGATCTTCCCCCTCTTTTTTCTCTCTGTGTGTGTATAGTATTGACATTGTATGAAATTTTAAGTAATACAGATTATGAATTCAACTTACTTGGTTGCAAGCTTATTTGTTTGTCACTTTATAGTTCTTTGTCGATTTATGACTAGCTACTAATGGTTTTCGTTGTATGTGATGTTAAGGATGGACCAGAAAACTCAAACTTAATCACTTATCAATTCATAAACTTCCATTAAATAATTTATCTTATAGGAGAAGAAAGAGAAATCCTAATGCATTTAAGGAAACTATAAGATCTAATTAAACCAACTATAAAATTACTAATTAAAGGGAATAAGTAAAAAAAATCAAATAAATGAAATGATTTAAGGTAGATGAAAATAATATCCAACACCTAAATGAAAAATGAACAAATTAAATAAAATCCCAACCTGCAAGCTTTTTTGCTATTTAAAGGGCATTCGATTCTCATATTCTTGCATTCATTTTGAGTGAAAAATGGCCACAGAGAATAAAGAGAAGAGAATTMCTTCCAAAGAAGARGAARMAGCRGCYCAACAAGAACTATGGAAATATATTTCTGGTTTTATTCCCATGGCTCTGGTCAAGTGTTCCATTGATCTCGGGATACCCGATATCCTCGAGAACCATGAAACTCCAATGACGCTTGCCGAACTTGCGTCAAAGCTCGAGTGTTCCCAGTCTGTGTTGTATCGGATAATGAGGTTCTTGATCCACTATAAGATTTTTCAAGAGCAACCATTATCTAAAACATCTATTGGTTACGCTCAAACCCCTTTGTCTCGACTTCTAACAAGGCATGGAAAAAATACCATGGTTGACTTGGTGCTCTTAGGGAACAGTCCCATCATGTTGGCTCCATGGCACAAACTAAGTGCTTGGGTTTTGGGTAATGGGAAGTTTCCTTTTGAGGCAACACATGGCAAGGATTTATGGGGATTTAATTCGGAAAATCCTGATCACAGTAATCTCTTTAACAATGCAATGGCATGTGCTACTCGGGTGGAGGTGGCAGCGGTGATTGAAGGTTGTCCAGAGGTATTTGAAGGGTTAAAGACGATGGTGGACGTTGGTGGTGGTGATGGGACGGCTCTACGGTGTATTGTGGAAACTTGTCCTTGGATCAAAGGGATCAATTATGATCTCCCTCATGTGGTTTCGGTGGCTCCTACATCTATAGGTGTTGAACATGTTGGAGGCAATATGTTTGATCATGTTCCAAAAGCTGATGCCACTTATTTGTTGGTAAGTCCTATCATCTAAAGTATTTAGTTTCTTGAAAATTCTTAATATTGACGCTTGCTTTAAGTAATGCAAATAATCTATGCATGCATCCTTTTTCTATATTACCTTTGTAACACTTGCAAGCAAAACTTTTGTAAGTAGGTTGTTTTTGCCGATTTCTACCTTGTTCTTATCAGGCCACACCATGTATAATGTTATGTAATTATATTTCGTATGATGGTTTTGCTTTACTATTGTAGAAAGTACTACATGACTGGACAGATGAAAAATGCATTGACATACTAAAAAATTGTCGAGCGGCTATTCCTCAAGATACAGGAAAGTTGATTATCGTAGACACGATTATAGGACATAAAGAAGATGATGAGTTCAAAGAGATGGGATTGTTGCTTGATATGGTGATGATGGCTCTAATAARTAATGGAAAGGAGCGGACTTTGGAAGAATGGTCGTACTTGTTTCATGAGGCTGAATTTACTCGTTACACAATAAAAAAGATTCGAAATTATCTTTCAGTTTTTGAAGTTTACCCTTGAGTCTCAAACCTTCAGTTTGTTTTTCAAACTATCAATGCTTTCAAGAACGAATTTATATCACTGTGGTGCTGGAAATTGGATCTTTATTTTGTACCTTTATAATGTTGTATTGTTCTCCAATAAAAGTTTTTGATCCATATGTAATAACTTAGTAACAATGATGCTAAAAATTATACATTTTAATAGTTTTTCACTTATCAAGTTATAAAGTGTTATACTCGACAATATAATATTAATTTTAGTGTGTACGTGATATATACAAAGGCCGGTAAAAATGATAAATTGTTATTAAAATCTTGCTAGTTAACATATAATTGATGCATATATGTTAATAAATTTCGATGACTACATGCATTAGTGTGTGTATAGGGGACTTTTTTTTAGAACCCGTTAAATTGTGATAACCTTAAAAACTTGTGCATTATGTGTTATTTCATATAATATTTTTTCATCTAAAACTAGGATTTAGAATATTGTTAACACATATTTTTTTTCATAATGTGTTTGCTTCACAAATCATATGTGCTCGATTCACACAATGTGAACCTTTTTCACGTGTTTGTGAATTAGAAAATACACGTAAAAATGTTTCACTTTGAGAAATGAATACATATAAAACAAACACATTGTGAAACAAATATATGTTAATTAATACATTAAACAGTATACCTGGATAGAAAAAAATAATAATATGAAATAAAATATGATGTATAAATTCTTAAGGTTATCATAGTTTAATGAGTTCTCAAATGATTAAGCCCCTATATATATATATATATATATAATATTTTTGTAATTTTAACAAAAAATTAGGTAAATGACTAAAAGATCACTCATTAATCTGGATTTAACGGGAAAGGTTGACATCTGTAAGTGGGAGGRAYGAAATCCGCTAGAAATTRATAAATATGAGGGATSAAATTCGAGTTTTTGAAGTTTAAAATAATATACATTAATTACAAACATTAGGGATCAAATTAAACTTTACTTTTTAATTTATTTTGTATTTTAAATATTTAACCAAAGCATCTCWCCTTTCGGAATGTTTATAATTTAACAAACATGCAAAATCATATATATTTTTAAAATATGTTCGATAGTTGGTGATTAATTTATTTCTCTTAAATGTGGCCTTGTGTGTGTGTAAATATGCATATACATACATATCTCTCTCTCTCTCTCTCTCTATATATATATATATATATATATATAAGTTATTTTAAGAAGTGATAAATATTTGAGAAGTAAAAAAAATGATCATAGCGCTTCATACGGTTAAGATCGGATTTGACTGGTCAAGAACTGCAGCTTTACACTAGTCAAAATTTGCGGTTATGCAAAAAATAGAAGAAGTAATTTTGTAACTTTTACAAATAGACCGTAAATAGGTTCATATATGAACCCGTGTGATTCACATATGAACTATATATTCATATGTGAACCCGTGTGATTCATATATGAACTATATATTCATATGTGAACCCGTGTNATATGAACTATATATTCATATGTGAACCCGTGTGATTCATATATGAACTATATATTCATATGTGAACCCGTGTAAATCACATATGAATTATTTTAACTGATTCACATATGAACCCATATRAATTAATTAACAAATTAATATATGGACTCTTGTAATTCAAACATGCACTAATTAAATGATTCACATATGAACTAATTAAATGATTCACTTATGAACCCAYGGGTTCATATGTGAATCAATTAATTAGTTCGGGTGTGAACTAACTAACGAGTTCATACATCACGGGTTCACATATGAACCCGTTTGTGCCTATTTATAAAAGCTACAAAACCACCCCTCTATCATTCACATATCCATGCGAGAAATTATTCGGTGCTTCTCTGTCAAAACCGTAAATGTTGACTAGATGAAGAGTTAGGATAACTTCTTTGCTTCTCAAATACTTCCCATTTCTCAAATTAATGAACCTCCCCCCCCCCCCTTCTCTCCTTCCGAGTGAAAAGTAACAGAGAGAGAAATGAGTGATCTTTTGCAAACAAGTTCAAACTCAAATCAACCAATTACATAAATATATCTTTTCCTTTCTTTTTTAAGGGCACTATTGTCTTTATCCTTTTTTAGATAATTTAGGTAAATATTCATACATACATACATACATACATATATATATATATAGAGAGAGAGAGAGAGAGAGAGACGGGGACGTGAGCAATCTTTTGCAACCAAGTACAAACTCAAACCAACCGATCACATAAATCTATCTTTTTCTTTTTTTAAGGGCATTATTGTCTTTATTCTTATTTTTAGGTAATTTAGGTAATTATTTAAATCTGTTTTTTTAAGTTTATCAATAGCAAACGTCTTTAAGGAATGGTTATTTCTTATAAATAAGTAAAATCTCGGAATTTTTAATGAATTATCTCTATTAACCGTTTTAATTGGAAGTGATAATTATCGATATGGATCAACTTTATTGTTTCATGTATCGTTTCATGGAGTTTGTGTATCAGTTTGTGGTGTTTATGTATCAGTTCATGAACGAAAAATAAGAATAAAGACAATAATGCCCTTAAAAAAAGAAAAAGATAGTTTCATGGAGTTTGTGTATCAGTTTGTGGTGTTTATATCGAGGAAATAGTGACTTGTCACGGTGTTCCCTTGTCAATCATCTCAGATAGTGACAACAGGTTTGCCTCGAAGTTTTGGGAGAGCTTTCAAAAAGCCATGGGATCTCAAATTCGGTTGAGTACAACGTATCACCCCCAGACTGACTAGTAGAGTGAAATAACAATTTAGATACTCGAAGGTATGTTGAGAGCTTGTATTATCGACTTTGAGGGATCTTGGGAGAATCATCTACATTTGATTGAATTTGCTTATAACAATAGTTACCATTCTAACATTCAAGCGACACCGTATGAGATTTTGTATGGCAGAAAGTGCATAACGCCATTGTATTGGAATGAAGTGAGAGAGAAGCAGTTGGTTGGTCCGGAGATTGTTCAAATAACAACTAAAAAGATAGATCAAATTGAGAAAGAATAAAAACAGCTCAGAACCGACAAAAGATAATGGAAATGTGTATTACAGGTTGAGCACAATCAGAAGAAAATGGAAATGGAAAAATGTAAAGGGATCATGATTGCATTACATGTGTAGATTTTTGGAAGATGTATTACTTGTACCTGAGAACTTGTTATATTTACAAGTTTTGTATTGGGTGTATATGGAAAAAATTTATAGCTACTTTTGTAATGTAACAAGTTGTACATTTTGGATCAGTCTGCAATTATTTGAATTTCATGTTATATAAAATATGTGGATTATATGCAAATGTGAAATGGGGTGTTACAACTACCTATTTGTCTAAGCATGCGGCACCGGAACTAACTACATTTGTCTAAGCATGCGACACCGGAACTAACTATATTTGTCTAAGCATGCGACACCGGAACTAACTATATTTGTCTAAGCATGCGACACAAGAACTAACTATGCTACGCTTTGTGGGCTAAAAACATGTTAATGTGTAACTCAAAAAGTTCTATTAAAGACAATGAGAGTTTTACAAGGTTGGATCAACAACCAGATAGAGAGAAGGCTTTCTAAATGAGATTGAGTTCCATGAATATGCAGGCTAGATAGATGCTATTTCCTGCGACCCCAATCCCTCCCCAGCCCAGGTCAAAGGTCTTCATCTGTTCCTTAGCCGGAAAGATATGTGGTCGATAAAACATCTTTCACTGTTTCGTTGGAAAAACCAATGAAAATCAGGATTAAAGGCTTAGCCACTTGACTCCCTCCGGGTAGAAAGATTGAGGAGTCAGATTCACGTACAACCTTGATCTTATTATACGATATACCACCAAATATTCTATTTGATGGACCAAGAACAATCGGAAAAAGCTCGACCATGCTAGCTGTCCTTAGTAGACTGGAAGCCAGATAAGAAAGTTTGGTCTAGCTCTCAAAAGTGTGGTGCTTCAGGAACCCAATATACTGCGTCCAAGATCAGAATGAGCTTGCCGGCGGACCACTGCCCTCCAATTCTTGAGTGAGTGAGTTAAATGAATTTTACGATCCAGACACTTAAAAACTATGTTTGAGCTTAACAATAATTTTTTTCGACCAATGGCAATGACATAATGATCCTTAAAGTCAAACACGGGCTTAC
>NW_020201977.1:26155-31589 GCF_001531365.2 Cynara cardunculus var. scolymus
ATCATTTGGCCAATTTTTACAAATCCTTTGGTTAATGGTTTATTATGGCCATACAAGGGTGTAGYAGTAGTATCTGCATAGTGGATAGATTGGTATGAATTATGATTTACTTGGTGACTAAGGGGTCGTTTACTCAAATACTTATACGGTAAGCGCTTACTAATAGAATTCAACATTATAATTTATTTTGATACGTAAGATTTTAGTATATCAAAACATATCGAATACAACAATTTACCGGGTAAGACTCTCAATCCTTCTCATCGTTCTTACCCGGTAAAATTCTTGGCCCTTCTCATTTGCATCAAATGAGGAAATTTATGCGTTAAACACTTACCAAGTAAGTGTTTAGTAAACGACCCCTAAAGTTTGGGACGGTGTCATTGTCGTAGCTTCAAAATTGAATTTGTAGACTAGTGTCGTGTGCGACTTGCATTGATACTACAACATGGCCCAAAAGTCTTGGGCCAAATTAATGACATATTATGTTTATTTGACACTTTTATAGGTTGCATTATACTTTTGGTCTTTGTCATATCTTGAAAAATGACTGACGACCCTATAATTCATTTATTGTGGAGATCTGATGTTGATAGTTTTAAATTTATAAACGTAAGCGTACATGAGGTGCAACATACAGGTCGATCTCAGATAGGCGATGGATTAGCACGAACTAGTTCTAGGCTATGGTCTAGCTACGAGAAATTAATTGGTGATTTTGATTTTTCATAAAACTAATTAAATAACAAGAACATTGATTTTTCGTATCTTGAAAAAATGACTAAACCATTAAACCTAAGAAAGCAATAAAGTTAATTTAAGAACAATGCGGAATTATAAAGCACGAGAAGATAAGTAACAACTCACATAAAATGAAATTAAACATTTAGTATGAACAATTAAAATAAACTAAATTAACATAAAATTTAAAAAGATAAAGTAGAAAAATACACAGGTGAGAATACGTAAAATTTCAGCGCCATCATCGATCCGTCAAAAGATTGCATCTTTGTCAAATCTTCATATGTTCTAAAAAAATAGCAAAGAATTTCCAAAAGCGTACCGACGATGATAATTAGGTTTATATCAGTCATATGTGCTCAAAGAAATTGTTTTGTATAATTATTTGATATTTTTGTATTCAACTGTATTTGTCATGATAAGAAATATTATTTGTTTGAGATTTTTTATGTAATTATCGACGGGTCAATTTTTACGAATCCCTTAGGTATTGTAGAATGCTCTATGATTAATGTTCTTTGTTTCGCAATACATGTGTGTAGCATAGGATCTGGATAGTGGATATATCAGTATGAGTTATGATTTGATAGGCAACTAAGTTCAGTATCGTGTCATTGTAGACTTAAAACTGAATTTATAAATTATTGTCGCCTGTGACTGTCAGTGATGTTACACCATGACAGACGAGTCTAGGGCTAAAGGTTATTTATGTTTAGTTGACATTTTTATAGGATGAATTACGTTTTTGTCAAAAGTTACGGTTTGACGTCCCTATAATCCATTAATAATGCATATGGTCTCTCAATAACAAAGTTAACGAAAATCCGTTAAACTAGTTATCTAATCGAGCATTTTAGTCGTTTTACATATGTTTTTTTTATTTAAAAAAATAATATATATCATATAATATAATCACATATTTTGTTTCTATTATATTATATATACATACCAACGCTATTGTTTGAGAAATTGTATATTAATCATCAAGTATCGAACATTCTTTAAATATATATGATTTTGTATGTTTGTTAAATCATAAACAATGTGATATTAAAACATGGCCCAAAAGTCTTGGGCCAAATTAATGAATTATTTATTTTTATTTGACATATTTCATAGGATTGATTAAGGTTTTATATGTGTTGGGTTGGTCGGATTGAAGACATTTGAACAATCCAAATCAAAGTTAACGGTTTGAAAATCTCAATCAAACCCAACCCAACCCAACCCATTGTTGGAGGATAATTTGATAAACATTGTTGGAGGATAATTTGATCAAGTTTGGAGATAAACATTGTTTTTGGATAATTTGACCAAGTTTGGAGATAAACATTGTTGGAGGATAATCCTTCAACTAAACTTAATCCTCCATTTTTTGGGGGACTATAACGTTGATCCTCAGGGTTTTACCAGTATAATACTGTAGAAACCACCCCTAAAGTATCACTTCAGAAATCGTTTCCCTCTCTCTCGATTTTCTGCTCCTAACTGTTCTTTCTCTCTACCGAATTTCGGCATCCATCTTGCTTTAATATTCAGGTTTTCATCGCTGTTGGAAAACCGAAAACGTGCACTGCATCAAATCCTGGGGCTTTGCGACTTGCAGACTCACAACGTCAAAAGAGTAGTCACATAAAACCTTTAAGGATAGGTTTTGTACCGTGCAGTCTTCTACTTTTACGTACCTCAAGAAAACCAGGTTGGTATTTATTTTCCAGCATTGTATTTAATTTTCATTCAATTAATGAACACTCTGCTTCTACTCCTTTCTACCATTGAATCTATCGTGAAGGATAGATTCAAACCTGTGTGGG
Source organism: Cynara cardunculus var. scolymus (assembly GCF_001531365.2). Lineage (NCBI taxonomy): Eukaryota > Viridiplantae > Streptophyta > Magnoliopsida > Asterales > Asteraceae > Cynara > Cynara cardunculus. The sequence continues at coordinate 28,711 of NW_020201977.1, forward strand.
ATTATTGGTTTGGTTGAGATTTCGATCTTAAGTGTTCTATCTCGCTTTATAGAATTCATAATGTTATAGTACTATGCGACGCTTTATAGTAGAAGGGTACTCGTACAAAGCAGCGAGATAAATCTCGATTTTGATGTTTAGTTTTTGTTCTGTCTCATGTGGTTTTGAGAAAAATGATAATGTTTTTATTTTTGAATGAAATATAAATTTGAAGGTAGAATAAAAAATTTTAAAAAATAAATCGATATTAGTATCAAATTAATTATATAATAGTTCTCGTTTTCTTGGTGTAACTTTTTTAATTCAAATTTTTATTATAACTTAATTTAGATTTAATAACAAAGTAATTTATTTTTGATTTAATAGTATATTTTTTATAAAGATAATAATTAAATATTATGTCAGAACTCAAAGATTATCTTAATTATATTTTAGTATTTTTATATTTAAAATGAATGTTTATCTCGTATTTGATTATGTTTACCTACAATTAGTAATATGAACTTAAAAATGGAGCTTTATAAGTTGTATTTACGCAAAATTACTTGTAATTTTGCATATTAAATAATATGCATCAATAAACAGTAATTCATGTATAAAAATGGATTTTAAGAGTTTTTGTCAAATGTTTTATAATATAGTATAGATTAGATTTAATAACAAAGTAATTTGTTTTTTATTTAATAGTATGATTTTTTATAAAAATAATAATTAAATATTTTGTTAGAACTTAATGATTATCTTAATTATATTTTAGATTTTCTATATTTAAAGTGAATGTTTATCCCGTATTTGATTATATTTATCTGTAGTTAGTTATACGAATTTAAAAATAGAGCTTTAATAAGTTGTACTTACGCATAATTACTTGTAATCTTGAATTTTAAGTAATATGCATCAATATACAGTATATCATGCATAAAAAATGGTTTTTAAGAGTTTTTGTCAAATGTTTTATAATATAATATAGATAATATTGACATTGTATGAAAAATTGAAGTAATACAAATTATCAATTCAACTTACTTGGTTTAAACTTTTTTTTTGTCACTTTATAGTTTTTTTATCGATTTTTTTATGCTTCTAACTAGCTATCGACGGTTTCCGCACTATGTGAAGTTAGGAATGGACCCAGAAAACTCAAACTTAATCAACGATTAATTCATAAACTTCCATTAAACAAGTTAACTTATATAGGACAAGAAAGAGAAATCCTAATGCATTTAAGCAAACATCTAATTAATCCAACTATAAAAAATACTAATTAAAGGGAATAAGTAAAAAAAATCAAATAAATGAAATGATTTAAGCTAGATGAAAATAATATCCAACACCTAAATGAAAAATTAACAAATTAAATAAAATCCCAACATGCAAGCTTTTTTGCTATTTAAAGGGCATTCGATTCTCATATTCTTGCATTCATTTTGAGTGAAAAATGGCCACAGAGAATAAAGAGAAGAGAATTMCTTCCAAAGAAGARGAARMAGCRGCYCAACAAGAAMTATGGAAATATWYTKYTGGTTTTATTCCCATGGCTCTGGTCAAGTGTTCCATTGATCTCGGGATACCCGATATCCTCGAGAACCATGAAACTCCAATGACGCTTGCCGAACTTGCGTCAAAGCTCGAGTGTTCCCAGTCTGTGTTGTATCGGATAATGAGGTTCTTGATCCACTATAAGATTTTTCAAGAGCAAACATTATCTAAAACATCTGTTGGATACGCTCAAACTCTTTTGTCTCGGCTTCTAACAAGGCATGGAGAAAATAGCATGGTTGACATGGTGCTTTTACACACCAGTCCCATCATGTTGGCTCCATGGCACAAACTAAGTGCTTGGGTTTTGGGTAACGAGAACTCGCCTTTTGAGGCAACACATGGCAAGAATCTATGGGAATTTAATGCGGAAAATCCTGGTCACAGTAAGCTTTTCAACGATGCAATGGCATGTGCTACTCGGGTGGAGGTGGCAGCGKTGATTGAAGGTTGTCCAGAGGTATTTGAGGGATTGAAGACGATGGTGGACGTTGGTGGTGGTGATGGGAMGTCTCTACGGTGTATTGTGGAAGCTCGTCCTTGGATCATAGGGATCAATATGATCTCCCTCATGTGGTTTCGGTGGCTCCTACATCTATAGGTGTTGAGCATGTTGGAGGCAATATGTTTGATTATGTTCCAAAAGCTGATGCTGCTTATATGTTGGTAAGTCCTATCATCTAAAGTATTAAGTTTTTTTGATATTCTTGATATTGACGCTTGCTTTAAGTAATGCAAATAATCTATGCATGCATCCTTTTTCTATATTACCTTTGTAACACTTGCAAGCAAAACTTTTGTAAGTAGGTTGCTTTTGTCGATTTCTACCTTGCTTTTGTGAAATGAATACATATAAAACAAACACATTGTGAAACAAATATATGTTAATTAATACATTAAACAGTATACCTGGATAGAACAAAATAATAATATGAAATATAATATGATGTATAAATTCTTAAGGTTATCATAGTTTAATGAGTTCTCAAATGATGAAGCCCCTATATATATATATATATATATATATATATATAATATTTTTTGTAATTTTAACAAAAAATTAGGTAAATGACTAAAAGATCACTCATTAATCTAGATTTAACGGGAAAGGTTGACATCTATAAGTGGGAGGGACGAAATCCGCTAGAAATTGATAAATATGAGGGATTAAATTCGAGTTTTTGAAGTTTAAAATAATATACATTAATTACAAACATTAAGGATCGAAATTAAACTTTACTTTTTAATTTATTTTGTATTTTAAATATTTAACCAAAGCATCTCACCTTTCGGAATGTTTATAATTTAACAAACATGCAAAATCATATATATTTTTAAAA
>NW_020201977.1:35604-38150 GCF_001531365.2 Cynara cardunculus var. scolymus
TTATTTGCTAGCTGCAGTGTGACTGTGGTGGTTCTAGCCTCTCTTATGCCTAAGGTGTTAAAGACAGACAAAGGCATGAGGTTAATACTAGCTCCTAAGTCACATAGGGCTTTCCCTATCTCCTTCCCTCCTATTGAACAAGGAATGGTAAAACTCCCTGGATCTTTGAGCTTAGGAGGTATCTTGTTGKTCAAAAGTGCACTACATCCTTGGGTAAGAGCTACAGTCTCATACTCAGTCAACTTCTTCTTCTTGCTTAAGATGTCCTTCAGAAACTTAGCATAACTAGGCATTTGCTCAATTGCCTCAACAAGGGGTATGTTGATGTGCAATTCTTTGAACACATCCAAGAACTTCTTAAAATGCAATTCCTCTTTCTGATTCCTCAACCTTTGGGGGTAAGGAGCATAAGGAGGTATTGGTTTTATTACATTCTTACTTGGAGGTGTTGAGCAAGATGGGTCTTGAACGCCCTGAGTCTTTGTGGTGCTCTTTGGTGGTTCTGGTGGAATCTTAGTGTCAAACTTAGGGGTCTCAAAAACCTCAGTCCCTTCTGATTTTTTTAAAACATCTTTTGGAAAYAGTAAGGGATAGTCTGATCTAGGGGGACAGAAGTGGTGGTCTCAGATGCTTGCTTCTCTAAAGGTTGGACCGGTCTTTCTTTGGCAGGGACCAATGCTGTAGCATCAGTTTTTGACAAAATTGGTTTACGATCTTTTTGCATGGTCTTTGTCAATTCCTTCCCATTTCTCAAGGTCACTGCTTTCATATGTTCCTTTCCTAAGGCTCTCGGGACTTCTGTGTTACTAGGCAAAGTACCAAGGACTCTATTGGTCTGATTAAGTGCAAGTTGACTGACTTGGGTTTCCAGATTTCTGATAGCAGCACTTTGTTGATTAAAAAGAGATTGATTTTGAGAGTTTTGTTGGGTTATCAAAGCTTGATTTTGGGCTTGAGCATGTGCAAATAACCCTTTAATCATTTCTTCCAAAGAAGATGATGAGTCTGCCTGTGGAGGAGGTTTGTTCTGAAAATGTGGCTGAGAATTTTGAAAACTTTGTTGGTGGTTCTGAGAGTTAGAACTGTTTGCATGATGCTGTGGTTGGAAATTAGAAATTCCTTGTTGCTTATGGACTGGTGGATTTAAACTGGGACTGGTCCAAGAAAAGTTCGGGTGTTGTCTACAACTGGCATTGTATGAGTTAGAGTAGGGATTCGATCTATTTTGAACATAATTTGCTGATTCAGAATTATGAGAGCAATGTTCATATGAATGATCCCCACCACAGCACACACATTGCATAGATAGGACTGTTGGAACAGATGTGTTAGCAGCTTGCTGTACTCCCTGACCAGTAGTTAAATTTTTCAATAAATTGGTCATGGAAGTAAGCTGAGCTATTAATGCAGTGTATGCATCCACCTCATGTATTCCAGCAGTCTTTTTCTGTGTCTGGGCACGTGGGTCAGCCCAATGCCCATTGTTTGCTGATATCTTTTCTAGGATCTCGTATCCCTCATTGTATGTACTGGCTGTAAAGGCTCCGCCTGCAGTCGCGTCGAGCATTTGTTTTGCCATGGGACTTAACCCATTGTAAAACATCTCGAGTTGAATACAATACGAAATGCCATGGTGTGGGCATTTCCTCAACAGCTCTTTAAACCTCTCCCACGCGTCAGGAACAACTTCATCATCCAGTTGTTTAAAAAGACAGATTTCGTTTCTGGATTTGGCGTTCCTTGTCGGTGGAAAATATTTTCGCAAAAGAATTTCCGCCATGTTACTCCATGACGGCACAGATCCTGGTGTTAAAGAATTAAACCATGCTTTTGCCCGATCCCGTAATGAAAATGGAAATAAAGTAAGTCTGAGAGTGTCATTTGACACTCCTGGGATCAGAAAGGCATCTGTGATTTCCATGAAAGATTTTAAATGAGAATGGGGGTCTTCTGAGGGCAGTCCAGCAAATTGACCATTAATCTGTAACATATGAAACATTATCGGTTTTAGTTCGAAATGGAGAGCGGTCATGTGTGGTCTAACGATCCCAGAATTTAATTGCTCAAAGTCTGGGATAGCATAATCCATGATCCGTCCATTTTTTGAATTTGCCAAATTAATGATATTTGGGGGTTTGTGCCCTTTGTTGCTCATTAGGGTCCGATTCTGTGTCCAAATTATTATCATTATCATGATGTGGGTTTCCTTGGTGAAAAATTGAGAACGGTGGTATTTGCCCAAAAATTGGCGGTTGGTTTTCCAAATGTGGTACTTCCGGAATATTGGGAGCAGGTAACTCCATGTTGGGAGGGAGTAGAGCCTGAAATGCTCTCTGAGCCCTCCTTCTATGGTGAAACGTTCTCTCAATGTCTGGATCAAATTCGAAAAATTCCCCGCGATGTGTTCTTGGCATACACCACTTTTCAAAAACTGGTACTAGAAAAATCAAATCTTTTACTTTACTCAAATTAAAACTTTAAGTTTGCCTATCTCCGGCAGCGGCGCCAAAAACTTGGTCGGTCAAATCCTTTACCTTTAGACTTAA
>NW_020201977.1:40110-40606 GCF_001531365.2 Cynara cardunculus var. scolymus
ATATGAACTATATATTCATATGTGAACCCGTGTGATTCATATATGAACTATATATTCATATGTGAACCCGTGTAAATCACATATGAATTATTTTAACTGATTCACATATGAACCCATATRAATTAATTAACAAATTAATATATGGACTCTTGTAATTCAAACATGCACTAATTAAATGATTCACATATGAACTAATTAAATGATTCACTTATGAACCCAYGGGTTCATATGTGAATCAATTAATTAGTTCGGGTGTGAACTAACTAACGAGTTCATACATCACGGGTTCACATATGAACCCGTTTGTGCCTATTTATAAAAGCTACAAAACCACCCCTCTATCATTCACATATCCATGCGAGAAATTATTCGGTGCTTCTCTGTCAAAACCGTAAATGTTGACTAGATGAAGAGTTAGGATAACTTCTTTGCTTCTCAAATACTTCCCATTTCTCAAATTAATGAACCTCCCCCCCCCCCCTTCTCTCCTTCCGAG
>NW_020201977.1:41454-44240 GCF_001531365.2 Cynara cardunculus var. scolymus
TTTTTTTAAGTTTATCAATAGCAAACGTCTTTAAGGAATGGTTATTTCTTATAAATAAGTAAAATCTCGGAATTTTTAATGAATTATCTCTATTAACCGTTTTAATTGGAAGTGATAATTATCGATATGGATCAACTTTATTGTTTCATGTATCGTTTCATGGAGTTTGTGTATCAGTTTGTGGTGTTTATGTATCAGTTCATGAACGAAAAATCTCATGCTTTCATGGTTTATGATTTCATTGTTTTATGAATGAAAAAACCCGCAAATTTGTTCTATTAATTAAAAAATCGCTAAATTTTCAGGATTTCATTGATTGAATTGAATTAGAGTGATTTTTTTTTCTTCCACTTTTGCCCTTTCGTGCTAGTTTAATTAATGAAAATTAATTTTCCTTTCCTTTTTCTTTACCTTACATAAATAGTCATTTAATATTAGTCGTTGATCACTAAATAGACAAAAAAACATGTGTAGAAGACCAAGTTTAACAGGTTTTTGTTAACTTTGTTAGTGAAAGACCATGACTATAAGAAATTGAATATCACATGGAAAATATTCATAATTAATGGAGTATATGGACCTTATCCATTATTTTTGACATACCACAGGAACCAAAAAGCATAATTCACTTGATAAAATAGGCGAATAACTAACTTCTCTGGTGTCCGACAAAGTGTCCATGTTCTTGATTATTACCATTCGTCCATCTAATCATGTTCTTTTTCACAAATAAGAAGTTTCGTATTCAATTCGGATATCCATCAAAAGCTGCCACTTGTTGGGCGACGCCTTCTTTTCTACTGTATCTTTTGACTCTTTTTCAAATTCGGTAAATGTTGATAGATGTCAATAAACTTTTAGCACTAGACTTATGGACCATGTTGTACTATCAGCGTTATTCGGACGTACACTAGTCCATAAAAACATTTTGAGGCTACAATGACACCACATCGAACTTATTCACATATCAAATCATAAATCATAGTAATCCATACAGTATCCAGATCCTCCTACTATATTTTTATATTTTAGACCTTCTTTTCTTAACCATGAAGGTTGCATAACCATATATTTTAATAATATTTCTTGTTATGCATCTTATCATATGCGCACACATATTTATCATTTTCTCAATTATGCACAGAATCATATTCATACACATATACACGATTCATGCATTTATTTAAATAACATGCATGTTATCACATATTTTACATAATAACCACGTAAAAGTTACCTCAACCAATGATGTCTGAAATCCAGGTTATCACAGTGTTTGTGAAGATGACAATTATACAAGCAAGTTTTGTTTGTATCAAACACCAATCCAATCTCTCGACTCATATATGTGTCTTCACCGGTGATTAATGTTCTTTGTTTTGTATGTTAGAGTGTTGGTAATAGGATTTGGAGTGCAAGATTGCCATGAATTATGATATGAATGTATGATAGGTGAGTATGCATGGTGATATTTGTGTCGTGGCGTAGATGTTGTCCACTGATAAATAACATAATTAAAGAGAACCTAAACTTGTAGTCTCATAAGTCAATTTATGGACTAGTGATGTGCGACGTCGCATGCCACTGATAAATTGAATTTAGAGTTGATCATTTTTTTAATCATTGTGGATATGTCAATTCACTACTAAAAAACCATGTATCAGCGACGAATATCAGCGAGGGAAAATTTCCCTCGCTCCCTCGCTGATCCCTCGCTGATCTGCGAGGGAAAGTTTCCCTCGCTGATCCCTCGCTGACTTTCCCTCGCTGATCCCTCGTAGATCAGCGAGGGATCAGCGAGGGAAATACCAAAAAACCTCATTCCCTCGCTGATCCCTCGCTAATCTGCGAGGGAAAGTTTCCCTCGCTGATCCCTCGCAGATCAGCGAGGGATCAACGAGGGAATTGCCAAAAAACTCATTCCCTCACTGATCCCTCGCTGATCTGTTAGGGATCAGTGAGGGAAATGGCAAAAAATCAAATTCCCTCGCTGATCCCTCGCAGTGCGAGGGATCAGCGAGGGAAATGACAAAAAATCACATTCCCTCGCAGATCCCTCGCTGATCTGCGAGGGATCAGCGAGACATTTTTCTATTTTTCTTATTTTCTCAGTTTTATGTGTTATATATACATATTTTTATGTGTTGATGTCGTATGTATGCATGTACATGTGTTGTTTGTGTGTGTATATATATATATACATGTATATATATACATCGATCCAATCGTAAAATCGAATAAAGCCTAGAAAAACTGAATCGACGAGTATATATATACATCGATCCAATCGTGGTTAGTAACCACCAAACATCTATACACATCGTGTATTCATATGTATATAACACGGACTGACGAGTATATATACCTATAATAAATACAACATCGTGTAAAATATATATATATATATATATAATACAAATCGCGGTTAGCATCCACAATATATATATATATATATATATATATATATAAACAACACATATACATGTATACACACGACAATAACACATAATAATATCCACATATAACGCATAAAAATAAAAAAAATCAAGAAAATAGGAAAATCCCTCACTGATCCCTCGCTGATCAGCGAGGGATCAGCGACGGAATTGTCAAAAATTAATTTCCCTCGCTGATCCCTCGCTGATTTGTGAGGGATCAGCGAGAGAATTGTCAAAAATTAATTTCCCTCGCTGATCCCTCGCAGATCAGCGAGAGATCAACGAGGGAAATGACAAAATTCACATTCCCTCGCAGATCCCTCGCTGATCTGCGAGGGATCAGCGAGG
>NW_020201978.1:0-1595 GCF_001531365.2 Cynara cardunculus var. scolymus
CATTATGTGAATTACTTCCCTATGTGCTTAGCTGTGTGAAGATCTTAATTAGCTATGTTTTGGAGCATAGATGCTATGATACAAGGTACTTTTTGAATTTTTGAGTTATGTATTTCACGTTATAGACTCTTGTATTATAGACCTTTGTGGTGAAAACATGTATTCTATGTATGAAATATGTGTTATATGCAATGTGTGGATTTGGGGGTTGTTGATCCTAGATCTCTCAATAACACTAATAATCTAGTTATGAATAACCAAATTATAGTGATTTTATGAAAGAAGTTTAGAAGACTCGAGAAAAATAATAAGAATATTTATGAACAGTCTTGAGCTTCAAAAGTTTAACTTTTTTAAACTAAGAAACGTAAGAGTGATACGTAAAAGCGACTCTTTTTACAATAGGTCTAATCACCTATTTATACAAATCAGCTAAGAAGAAGATAACTATATAATGCTATTTTCTAGTAAATCCTCTATTAACAGATAAGGTTTATCTTTTGTATGGATAGGCATTAATATTGAGATAAACTCGAATTCCAGCTGTTGACTTGGAGGGGGGGACAGCTCTAAATGCTCTGGGGTAGCTGCCCTTGGTTCTTGGGACAGCATGGAGCGTTCATAGGTCTAGCGTATCTCATTTGTCGATGGTATGACATTGAGCATAGCCCGTGGAAGAGGACGGTTTATGGTATAACCCTCCTTTGAGAGGGTTGGTCGATGACCATGCATTTTGTATACGGGCGTGTATGGTTCTTTGGCTGGTAGGCGATTCTTCCTCATTCCATCCCCGATGAAAAGAGCGATGAAGCGCGGAAAGAGAACCGCAAGGAGAGGCTTACCAGCGGCCTGGAGCTTCGACTTCTTGACTACCGCCGAAAGTATTTCGTTGTAGATGAGGAAGGCGTAGTCGAGGTTTAAGTTGAAGTACAGCCCGTACATTATTGTCATGATATTTGTGTTGCCTTGGTCCAAGGATCCCAATTTGCATGTAAGGGCTCTGTTCAGAAGGGAGAAGAACATATTCCACATAGGTTGTATGTCACTGTTGTAACCTAGCATTTTTAGGAATCGGAAAATGTCGTCGGTGGTTCGTCAAATTGCGCAATGCCAAATTCTTTGCGTGTTGGAATGCACAGTATCCGGGACACCTTAGCCCGTGATATTTTAATAGAGCAGATCATATCGTTAGGGGCATCTACGTCACCCACGATACCATGGCTTTCTTTATCAAACTCACAGGTTTGCCAATACTTTTAAACGTACTTTATGGGTATGGCTGTATCGGCAAGGGTGAGAGTAGGAAGAAGATTATTGTGTTAGAAAAACTCAATAATAATGGCAAAACGGTCGTCAAATAAGGCGGTTTTGAGTTCGATAGCGTGATTATTTGGCCGCATTGGTAGGAAGATGATGACACGGCTATCGGCTCCTATCGACTGGATTCTGCTATCTTTATTGTTGGATTCAAGAGAAGCGAAGGATGCCATTTTTGCAACTTTGAGTATGTTGCTGGGTTGGAGGTTTTCAGAGTGTAGTTGCAGGTTTAGAGGTTTTGAGAATGTAGTTGCAGGTTTATGAAAGCGTAAAAGGAA
>NW_020201978.1:5530-6973 GCF_001531365.2 Cynara cardunculus var. scolymus
ACCTAACAAACTAATCTTGGAAGATAAGCAAGATGATCTCAGATCATCGAAGCTAAATCCTAGAAATACTTGGTTTTCAATAAAGGTCCTAAAATGGGATACTAACCCGAAATTCCAAAATGCAGAATTGTCACACCTTACATCGATGTGCTTTGTCTTGGAATGTTGTACTGGGTTTGCAGAGATTGCTATGGCATTCTTGGAGTCACAGAGGATGGGAATTTTGTCATAATTGAAACCATAGTCCTTAAGCTGAGTCTTCATCCAGAGAACTTGTGAACAACAACTAGCAGCAGCATCGAACTCTGCTTCTGTTGTGGATGTTGAGACTACCCATGTTCGATAGAAAAGTTATGCCGATAAACGAAGAAAGCCGATTATATTCAATGTAGGAGACTTTGTGATGTTAAAAATATCTCCATGGAAGGCTGTTATGAGATTCGGTAAGAAAGGAAAACTTAGTCCACGGTACATTGGACAATTCAGAATCTACAAACGGGTTGGGCCGGTAGCCTATCAGTTGCAACAGCCAGAGGAACTCAGCCTAATTCATAGTACCTTTCATGTGTCAAATTTATGCAAGTGTTTGGCAGACCCGAGCTTAGTGATACCACTTCCCAAGATCAAACTCGATAAAAAGTTGAATTTTATCGAGACTCCAGAGGCAGTAACAGACAAAAGACCAGGGTACTAAGAAATAAAGAGATCAGTCTAGTCAAGGTACAATGGCATTTTCGTAAGGGTACAAAAGAAACACGGGAATTAGAATCAGATATGAGAACCCGTTATCCATGGCTATTTAAATGAATTCCGGGGCGGAATTCTTTTTAAGGGGCAAAGAATGTTATAACCCGGTTTCAGACAATCTGGGTTGAGGTAAAATTATACGTGATTAATATTTGAATATCTAATGGTATGCATGATAAAATAATATACATGGATGACATATGTGCAAAGACATGATGAACGTAAGAGGATACATGCAAATGTTATGTTATGTATGTGTATATATGCAATAAATTGCATACCTTAATAGTAGGCAAGGTGCAGGTGCAGTATAATAATATTTAGATGGTATCTTAGAGATGAAGTAAAGTAATGGTATCTTAGTGATCAAGTAAAGTAATGGTATCTTAGAGATGAAGTAAAGTAATAGTATCTTAGAGTTGAAGTAAGATCGTATCTTAATGATGAAGTAAAATGGTATCTTAGAGATGAAGTAAGGTAATGTTATCTTAGTGATGAAATAAGATGGAATCTTAGAAATGAAGTAAAGTAATGGTATCTTAGTGATGAAGTAAGATGGTATCTTAGTGATGAAGTAAAGTAATGGTATCTTAGAGATGAAGTAAAGTAATGGTATCTTAGTGATGAAGTAAGATGGTATCTTAGTGATGAAGTAAGATGGTATCTTAGTGATGAAGTAAAGCAATGGTATCTTAG
>NW_020201978.1:7446-8408 GCF_001531365.2 Cynara cardunculus var. scolymus
GTAAGATGGTATCTTAGTGATGAAGTAAGATGGTATCTTAGTGATGAAGTAAAATGGTATCTTAGTGATGAAGTAAAGTAATGGTATCTTAGTGATGAAGTAAAATAAGGGTATCTTAGAGATGAAGTAAAGTAATGGTATCTTAGTGATGAAGTAAAGTATTGGTATCTTAGTGATGAAGTAAAGTATTGGTATCTTAGTAAAGAGTATAAATAGAAAGATAAGCCAAGATAATTTTATCTTATCATTCCTTGTTTTGAAAGAAGAGATATTTCTTAGAAAGAAAAGTTGAAGATGGTGAAGGTGTTCTTGAGAAAGAACCGGTGTTTTAAAGAATCTGCATTTGTTGTGTGATCTTTTACTACAGAATCTGTAATAACAAGATGAGTTTAACTACTGTTTTGATATAACCTGTGAGTTTTTAAACTACTATCTGTTTACAAACTGTGAGTTTATATCTACTGTTGATTTTGTAAACTGTTGAGTATTGATGGTTTGAAATTTAAAGGAATTTTGTAAAACTATTTTGTTTAAGTTTTAATAGAAATATTTTGTGATGCTGAAGTTTGAATCTGTTTTGGAGAAGATTAAAGTAGAAACTGTGCTTTAAAAGCAGTTTTGGATTTGATATCCTGTGTTGACGATCCTGTGTTGACGATTTAAAGAGGATTAGATGATTTGAGAAATCATTTACAGAACAGATTGTTCTAAGGCTCGAAAGGTTTTGAATATAATCCTATTTTGAGATTATGATTGGTTAAAACTATAGACGAGGTTCACTCTGACGTATATGACTTTGTTTCGTCATTGGATGAAATAGTATATAGATTTTGGTTAAAACTATGAACGAGGTTCACTCTGACAGTTATGCCTGCAGCCAGTCATTGGATGAAAAAATTCATAAGATTTTCAGAGGAAATAAGGATGGTCGTTGTGTGCGATGGATAGCTGTTGCTATAAAG
>NW_020201978.1:9133-10639 GCF_001531365.2 Cynara cardunculus var. scolymus
AACTATCTAATGCTACTTTCTAGCAAATCGACTAGCTAACAGATAGGGTTTATCTTTCACATGGATAAACATTAACAATAAGATAAACTTGAATTCTAGCTGTTGATTTGTCATCTCCAGCTGTCATTCATGATATGATGACTTCATCCTTATCTTCAAATCTTCATTGCATGCTTGGATGTTGTGCTGGAAAATCTTCTAAGTGTTGCTTGTCTAGAGGATCGATGAGGATGCTCTTTCCATTGCATCCTTGGACTTGTCCATTGATCCTCTGGTTGAACTTGTCCATCGGTCCAATGGTTGAACTTGTCCATCAGACCAATGGTTGAACTATCCATCGATCCAATGGTTGAATTCCAGACTTAGTCGATTCTGCCTTGATGTCTTCATTGGTCTTCTGGTTCTTCATCACTTGTTTTTTTTCATTACTTTTTACATTTTGCATTGTGGGGTTTAACATGGATAGCTGTTGCTATAAAGGGGAAATTATGGATGTAATAAGGATGGTCGTTATGTGTGCATGGTATAAGTATTGCTATTATATCTTTTAAGATTACAACAGATTGGAGTTCTCACTTCTTGGTGATTTGAGGATTCAGAGATGTTGTTCTTATTAGAAATAATAGTATTGATGTTATGGTTATGGGAAAATATGACCTATGGTCATTAATTTTGATTAAAAGTCTTTTGAGACAGAATATGATTTTCAGCCTTTACTACATGGAATGAATTATTTGAAATTAATGTTTTGGTGATCTTCACCCTGCATTACATAAAAAGGGAACCTCACTAAACATACATGTCTAACCCTCATTTTGTGTTTTGAAAAATATGTGTGCAGGTAATGATAATAAGGGAAAGGGCATTATGTGAATTACTTCCCTATGTGCTTAGATGTGTGAAGATCTTAATTAGCTATGTTTTGGAGCATAGATGCTAGGATACAAGAGCATGTACTTTTTGAATTTTTGAGTTATGTATTTCACGTTATAGACTCTTGTATTATGGACCTTTGTGGTGAAAATATGTATTCTATGTATGAAATATGTGCTATATACAATATGTGGATTTAGGGGTTGTTACATCGACAAACCACGTAACCGGATTCGTCGGCCGAGTATTCACTAGGAGTAGGTGATGCCATAGTGATCTGCGACATTAACAATCTTAGTTACTAAATGTACCGTCTAAAAAAATGCTTAGGGTTATAACAGAAGCTTCTAAACAAGGCTAAGGATGGCAATCAAGCTAAGGCCTTGGGATAGGCCAAGTCTCTGGTCGCAGTACCAGAGCTTCTGGTTGCATTACCATACTTAGAATTTTTTTTTGGGTTCTAGCTCATCGGTTCTCTAGTTCCACCTTCATAGCAGATCAATGGGTCTCTCGTCCATCGACCTCTGTTTTCTCATACCTAGCAGATCAATGGATCTCTGGTCCATCGACCTCTGGTTCCTCATTCTTAGCAGATCAATGGATCTCTGGTCCATGGACCTCTGTTTTCTCATA
>NW_020201978.1:11381-27162 GCF_001531365.2 Cynara cardunculus var. scolymus
CAATATAAAGGATTTTTCTATCCTTCACCTCTGGTTCTTCTAACCAGCGCTTCTGGTTGGTCTAGGGCAATGGATATTCATAAATTATGCAACACACACACATAGTCATGCTTTTCACACAATTTCTTAACTATAGCATATTCTTAGTACAACCGATTAAGTCCTTCTATTATACGTAAATTATACATAGGTGATCAGGCTTTGTTTAATTGACATATAATAACGTTACCCGCTTTGCATAATGTATTTAAACCACTTGAAAAACCGTCTTGAAAATACTTGGTTATAGTTTGTGGTTTTTATAGAAAAACCGATGTTCTCTATAACTGAAGCTCTGATACCAAATCTGTCACATCCGGCTAAAGCGGAAACACGAGGTGTAACATGTAAGCGAGTCACAGCAACATATAATAAATAACACCATTCAAGTTTTACAAAAGTTCTAATTTAACATCCATAACTAAGATGGAATAAAATACATCTTTACAAAAACTTCAACGATGTGCTTAATCGGTATCGCCACAAACATGCTCCAATAACTTCATTTCTTACTTACTTCCTGAAAAGCATGAAACATAAAACAAGTCAACTACAAGAAGTTAGTGAGTTCACGGGTTTTCTCATGCACAAAACGTTACAATGCATAAATCATTTCTAGCAAAACTATACGTAACTTTGCACTTAATAAATGTAAATCTATAGCGATGTTTAGAAACTTGAGACGCTACTGAGCCTTTCCTAACCAATGTGCCCCATTATTTTACGAACGACCATAAGTAGCCCGTACACTCATTTAGGTCCCACAGTTCGTGATAGTACCAATTCAGCGGTGGTCCAAATTCCACTTGATTAGACCAATACGACATAGGTAATGTGCACCCCTTTCTGGGTGGGACTGTCAACACAATAGCGCCTATCCACAATTACCACGGGCCGGGGATATGCCCGAGTTAACAAGTAGCGTTTACGGACCGGGACTTTATTTGGAAACATACTCCCAAGCACATCAATTTAGCATTTATATCATAGTGCAAAACAGTAAGCAAAACTTGACTAAACATTTCTTTAGTCCAATGGTTTTAAGCAAAGTATTAACTAAACAGTTTTTTAGTCCAATGGTTATAAACAAAGCATTGACTAAACAGTTCTTTAGTCCAATGGTTTTATAATTAAACAGTATAGTTTGCATAACTTCATGCTTTTCCCCCAATTTAAATAAACAAAAATCAATAAAAGTGGGGCCGTGAAGACTCACTAGTTAGCCGATGAATATCCAAGGATTTGATGACGTCTCAAGCACTAAACGTCCTGCCCTAACATAGGACCATAGAGATCCATACGGAGTAGATGTAGAGGATATTTAGTGTTGAACTCTGTTTTCAGCTTATGTGAAGCTTTCTTCAGCTTGCTCATCTCACATGCACTGCATACATGATCTTTATGAAACTTTAGCTCTGGGATGCCTTTAACCAAGTTGTCACAAACCAACTTGTTCAGATATTTGAAGTTTAGATGAGAAAGACGCCAATGCCATAGCAGTTTCTGCTTCAAAAATGCCTTGTATATCAAGCAGACGTCAGTATCTACTTGTATGTTGGATAGGTCAATTGTTTAGAGGTTTGATCTTTTGATTCCAGCTAGAAGTTCCTTACCATCAGTAGTACAGATGCTGCACTTGTTAGCTTTAAAACAAACTTCTAAGTTTTTATTACAAAATTGACCTATGCTGAAAAGATTATGTCCAAGTCCTTCGACATACAACACTTTCTTTATCATTAAATTCCTAGAAATTACGTCACCATATCCAAGGATAGGCGCGTATTGATCTTTTCCAAATCTTACCATACCTCCAAAGATTCAACATTGTTAGATAATAAATCTTTTCTACCAGTCATGTGCTTACAACATCCGGAGTCTAAGAACCACACATGCCGGTTAAAATGAAATTTCTTAGATAAAGCAGTTAAAGCAAAATGCATTAACAGATAAGGCTTAAAAGAAGTAAAAGATTTCAGTAACTCATTCAATCCACACGGAGAACAATTATTTTTACCATTTCTAATATCAAACAATTCATCTACTGAATATCTTTTTATAGAATTATTCAACGTTGAATCATTTACTACAGACTTATCAATCTCATCGTCTAAACAAACTTCTGAATTCAAGATATCAGAAAAACTAATTTCTTCATTTAAAATATTTATATCTTCTGAATCAGAAGCTTCAGTTGAAGATTTATTACACGAGAAATACTCAGACTCAACATGTTCCGTTTTTACTTTAGAATTTTGTAAATCTTCAATTTTATTWAAAAWTTCTTGTTTTTTGTTGATTAAATGAAAGTCGTTCTTCATTTAAAATATTTTCCAACTGAACCACTTGTTTTTCTAAGATTAATGTTGGAGTATAAAACTTTGGTTCAATGAGTTTTGATTCAAGCTCTGCATTAGAATAGCTGTAAAAATAATTGGTTGAAAGTATAGAGTCTTGATTTTTGTAGCTATCATTTAAGTTTTTATAATCAAATGAACCTGCATTTTGTCTTTTCTTTGACGGTTAAAATCTTCTTGTTGTTCTACCTCATCAGAAGATTTTGTAAATTTAATTGAAAACTCGTGTCCGCAATCAAGATATTCAAATTTATATAGAATCGGGGTATAATATAAAGCTTTTCCTAAAAAAATTTGGATTTTCATACCCCAACCCTTCCCGGGGGTTAAAGAATCTTGTTTCAGAGGGTTTATTCAAAAAAATTGTTTGATCAGTCTGCCCTCTCTTATATAACATTTCTTCATTAGACTTCAGTTTTTCATTTAATCGAATTATTTGTAAATCAAGCTTACTTATTTTAACAACCAGTTATTCATTAACTAATTCTAATGATTTATATCGTTCCTTGGAATCAGATTGCTCGGCTTTTAAGATATTGGATTTTTCATTAAATGTTATAGATTTAGATAACAATGATTTTGCCCCGTCCAAATTTCCAGCATTTTCATCAAATAATTGGATATATCTTTCATTTTGCGTTTGTAATTCTTTTTCAAAATTATTTGAACGCAATTTTTCTGTTTTTAATTGTTGCTGGAAAGATTAGAGTTTAAGCATCATCTTATGCATCTGATTAATGCATGATTTCTCCAATACCTCTTCTTCCATTTCAGCATTCTGTTCTTCTCCTTCATCTGAAGAACAACTTTCAGTTCTAGCCATCAAGCATATATGAGCAACAGCTTCAGATTCTTCCTCATCATCGGTTAAGTTTAACCAATGATCGTGTTCTACAATGAGTGCTTTACCCGCATCTCGTTGTTTTGAGAGAAGAAATTAGTTTTTGTAATAATCGGTATTTCTCGTTACCGGCTTTCTGCAGTTTACAGCGAAATAGCCTAGCTTGCCACAGTTATAGCACTTTGTATCCTCATCAGCTATGCCTTTTACAAATTTCTTCTTCTCTTCCGGCTTCTTTTCATATTTCTTCTCAAATCTCTTCTCTTCATATTTCCTTTTCTCACCGAATTTATCTTTAAATTCGTATTTTGAGCCGGACGAGAATCTTTGATTGTTCGAGTGCGGTCGTTTATGAAACTTCTTTTGGAATGCCTTTGTTAGCATTGCCATGGCATGTTTGATTTCATTCATTTTAGAGTCAGAATCAGTGCAGTCACTTCCTTCAGTCGCCGATTCACTTGATTGGCTGATTTATTTTACTTGTTTCCCATATCTGCCTTTTCCTTTCTTCTTAGACACAAAAGCTAAAGGATCAGCAACTTCCTTTTCTTTCTTCTTCTTAGAATCTTGGACCTCCAAAACTTCTTCTTCGTTTTGCTTCAGAGTTTCATAAACCTCATGTATGTTGATATCAAATAAATATTTGTTAAATCTGATATGATTAGCATAAGGTTTCCACTCTGGTTGTAAGTTGCTAAGGAATTTGACATTTATCTCTATGACAGTTTTAGAGATTCCGTTCTTGGTCAGCTCATTAAGCAGTCTGTTAAGCCTATCATAAACATCGTCAAGGCTCTCTCCTTCTTTAACCTTGAACCCCTCATAAGCAAATATACAATTAGTAATTTTCAACGGAGTTCCCACTTTGGAACCCATCATCATCTTTTCAATTTTAACCCACATGTTGTGACCAGATGATTTATGACTGTCAATGCTTGTGCAAATATCGTTGGTCAGTGCTTGCATCATGTAAGACTTGCATAGCACATCAGGATGGGCTCTTTCCTTCTCTTCCGCAGTATATCTGAACTTCTCTTTAATCACTCTTTGTGCAGGTCTGCCTTGTTCAGGAACAGCAGGTGTTTCTCTGTAGAATACAGCAGGACCTTCCATCAAGGATTCCATGATCAGATCACCTTCTTTCATTCTCTCAATGAAGTTGAGGATTCTATCCCTCCATTGGTTATAGTCCCCTCTAAACAGCATGGGTGGCTTGGTGTCAGTACCAATAGTCATTGCCTCTCTTGAACTCATTTTCTCAGATAAGTATGATATAGGATCAACTGCAGTTAAAAATTTAAATTAAAGGATTAGGATTCAAAAAATATTTCAATTAAATCGCACACAAGGATTTGCACACAAATTTATCAGGATTAGAAATCCGGTCAAGCTTATCCGGATTAGATGTCCAAACAAAAAAGATTGAATTTCTAACCAAACCAAGTTATCCGGATTAGATATCCGAACAACAAAGAGAGATAAATCGCACAAAACACAACAAATCCGGATGAGAAATCCGGTGAATTCCAATACTTAGTCAATTTTCACACAAATAAGAAATCTCAAACAGATGATTCTAACACTTGGTCAAATTTGCGAAAATGAATACAAATGTAAAAAGTCAACAAGGCAAGTCAACTAAGTCAACAAGTCAAATACGATCATGTCCGCTCAAATTCAAATCGCACAAATATTCAAACAATTCAAATCGCTCAATACATGAACTAAATCGCTCAAAACTAAATCGCTCACAAAAGAAAGTCAAAGTCCGTTCAGCAATCCGTTCACAAAGTCAAATTCAAAATACGATCAACAATTCAAATTGCATACAACAGCTAAATCGTACAATACACAAACTAAACCGCACAATAATATCGCTCAGGTAAAAAATGGATTATGAATAAATCGCAAAGCACATAGACTAAACCGCTCACTAAATCGCTTAAGAAGCAACCGGATTATCAACAAATCGTACAACACAACAACGATTTACCAAACGAATTAAGCTAAATCGGTCACTAAATCGAACTAGTAACAAGCGATTTACCTATAAATCGATCAAGACTTACCCGGTTTATCTTAAATCGCACAAACAATCAATTCACTAAAAATCACAAGACTTAAAGCGTACAAGCTTTAAGCGATTTACACTTAAACCGATCAAGAGTTATACGAATTAGGATTCAAACAAAAACACAATTTTTAACACTTTTTCAACAAAAAATGGATCAAAACTTGCAAAAATATGAGTTTTTGAAGAACACAAATAGATTTCGTAAACTCAAAAATCGATCAAAAACAGTTTAAAACTTGATTAAAATCGAAAATTGTGTGAATCAAAGTTGTTCTGAATGTAAATGTGAATTCAGTAGTATGAATTATATCAAATAACGATCAAAATCTATGCGATTCAAGCGAAAAATTGCAATCTGGTTCAAAGAACTTCAAGAATAGTCGAAGAACACCAAGAACAGTTCGTTTAATCCCCTAAAGTTTGTGCAAAATCCTCGAAAAAACTGTTTAATCCTCTAAGTAAATTGCTGCAGATAGCTCTGATATCAATTGAAATGCCCAAAATCATAAAGATTAGAAACAATCTTCAAGATGAAGATCAATAACGAGAGCAGAGTGAATTTTCACCCAATCTTCAATGTATTTCTTGAGAGAATTTCTAAACACAATTACAGCTCTAAACTGATTAATTGCAGAACTTCATAACAATTAAGAAACTAAACACTATTTATACTAAGAAAACAGTAAATGCCTACCTATTACAAAGCAATATAAAAGGAGAACTTGAATACAATATTAACGCACATACTTGAAACCAACAATAGATTATCACCATTTTGAAGACATTTTCATGTCTTTGGTGTATAATCTCCCATCTTAGATCCTCTAGAAAATTTGAATCCAAGAACAAGAAGAAAAGAGTAGCAAAAAGATGAGAAAAAGGTTTAAAATCACTAAAATAATGTAACTAACTCTATACCTTTGCTTGCTACTACTTGAATCCTTCAATGTTCTTCAAAAATGATGGAATTTAAGGGTGTTTAGAGGCTGACTTCGGCTGGGATTATTTGGGAAGAAGAAGGGTTATTTTGAGAGAGAGTTTGTAATTCCCATATCATACAAAATCAGAATTCAATCTTCAAGAATTAAGAACAAGATGAATTTAGAGAGAGATTGTCACAAAATCTTCAATAGATTTCTTGAGAGAATTTCTTACAAAGATTACAGCTCTAATCTGATTAACAACTGAATTAATGACAATTAGGAAACTAATCACTATTTACACTAAGGAAAATAGTAAACTCTAACTATTACAAAACATTATAAAGGGAGAACTTGAATACAACTTTAACGCACAATCTTGAACCCAACAATCTCCCCGTTTGGATTCAAGTTTGAAGTCTTGTAAATCTGGTCTTTCTGAGTCCAAGCAGTTTCTCCAGCCTCCTCAGTGCATTTCAATATTGCAATTTTTCTTCAAGCAAATTCAAGGCATTAATCAGTAAATACCTATCTTTTGGACTCATTCTCTCCGACTCCGCAACTTTATCATTATTATCTGTCCTTGTTTCCAGCGCCCGTCTCACCACTCGAATAGTGCCATCAGAATATTTATTCAGCTCGCTGAACCTCATGAACTTCTTTATCCGACCCTCGGCATCGTATATCACCCCGAACTCCGGTTGTTCAAGAATCATGTAAAATGGATAAGCTTCAATGTCTTCTAGCTCTTGATTAGGTCTCTTCATATTAATTATTCTTTGATTGTCTTCAAGACCCATTTGGACATCAACAACCATAGACACCTTGACATGACTCCGCATAAAACTTTTGATCGCATTAAGACCCCACAAGAACACCTTCGTTTTTGTTCGTCATATTCTGGATTTCGTGGTACATATGATCCAGATCTTCTAAATACAAGTTGGAGAAGTTAGCTTCGCTAAACACCCAAACCTTACCATCTTGTCGTGTCACTCTGAATACCGGATACCAGACTCTAAGAAGTCTTTGAGGATCAATTTGTTTAATTGACACAACTCCATATTTGGTCCGAACTTGACTGATCGGGAGACGCTTGGCTTTAAGGAAGTGCTTATACTCCATACGATAATCTTTGGTTTCTTTGTGAATACCAAGGGTTTTATCAGCACTTAGAGCTTTGCGGTGCCAGAGGAAGATGCCGAAATAGATGTCTTCAAGATAAGGCTCTCTGATTCTTGCCCTATCATAGCCTGGAAAGTTCGCACGAATTGCAAATGGCACATAATTCTTTGAAAATATCTCGTTAGGATCAAATGCCTCTCTAGGAGTACCAGATGCATCAACTTCAACTGTAGTGGAGGGTTCAGGCAATGTTTGACGATCATCCTGAAATGGGAATACTGGGTCTTCTTCATTAATGTCAGCTTCAAAGTCAAAATATAACCCAGATGATTCGTCAATGTTATCAATATCTTCTCCAAAATCCTGCTTTCTACCTAGTTCTCTTGCAAAAACTTCATTAAAACCAACATTGGCCGACAAATCCAATAACAGCCTTGTTCCTAATGTAGAGTCCACCGGCTTTTCAACCATTGGCTCGATCGATGGATTTGTCTCCAATACTTCATCATCTTCCACAATTATTGCCTCAATAATTCTTTCCCTTGTAGATTTTGGGACAAAACTTTCGACGTTAACATCTTGAGAAGCTAGCTCTCTTTCAACACTTAGAGCGCGAGCAGACGACTCAACCACCCTTTGTCTTTTTCTCTCACCCTCATGATGATCAGGATCGTCCGGATCATCATGCCTTCGTTTAAGTGAGGTGGCCTGAGTCGGCATGTCTCTTCTAGGATAGATACCCGTTCAGAGAGGGCATCAATTRAACTTTTAAGAACTTRAGTGTTTGATGTGATTAACTTACTAACTTTAGAGAAGCTAGAAGCAACCACATCCTGAAAGGCCAAAAACTCTAAGGCTCTAACTGTGGGGTTTTCATCAATTTGCTCTCTAAGGAGCCCAACTAGATCTGCATCTTCCGCATTATAGACTCTTGTATTATAGACCTTTGTGGTGAAAACATGTATTCTATGTATGAAATATGTGTTATATGCAATGTGTGGATTCGGGGGTTGTTGATCCCAGATCTCTTAATAACACTAATAATCTAGTTATGAATAACCAAATTATAGTGATTTTATGAAAGAAGTTATGAAGACTCGAGAAGAATAATAAGAATATTTATGAACAGTCTTGAGCTTCAAAAGTTTAACTTTTTTAAATTGAGAAACGTAAGAGTGATACGTAAAAGCGACACTTTTTACAATAGGTCTAATCACCTATTTATACAAATCAGCTAAGAAGAATATAACTATATAATGCTATTTTCTAGTAAATCCTCTATTAACATATAAGGTTTATCTTTTGTATGGATAGGCGCTAATATTGAGATAAACTCGAATTCCAGCTGTTGACTTGTCATCTCCAGCTGTCGTTCATGATATGATGATTTCATCCTTATCTTCAAATCTTCATTGCATGCTTAGATGAAGTGCTGGAAAATCTTCTAAGTGTTGATGACCAGAGGATCGATGAGAATGCTCTTTCCATCGCATCCTTGAACAGTCCATCGGTCCTCTGGTTGAATTCCAGACATAGGCGTTTCTACCATGATGTCTTCATTGGTCTTCTGGTTCTTCATCACTTATAGTTTTTCATTACTTTTTACATTATGAATTGTGGGGTTTAACAATCTCTCTCTAAGTAATGAAATGACATAATCTAGTCTAGACACACTTGTGCATCAAATTCCAAATTTTCATTGGATGATGAAATTTCTTACAATACTTGAATCAAAATACATCAAGGAAATGTAAATAAAAACTTTTAACTCATCACGAGCTACCTGAGTATATTTCTCTGAAGCGCGGGAAYAGTCTTCGATATGCGATGACTGTCGATATCTCATGAATGAGCTGACTCCCTACTTCTCTCGGCACATGGTTTCTTCCCAGTCTTTCTCTAATAATTTTCTGAAACCATTCAAATGTATCTCTTGAATACTTGAAGGCTTTAGTCAGTCTGAAGAATTTTTTAACCCCGAACTCATTCTTGTAAATAAGTCCAAGTTCGGGTTGAGTCAGAACTGAGGCAGATCGTTTCTCCTGCAGGCTCTGGAAGTCTTCGTTTGGAGGAGCGCATGATAGTCTTTCAATGCCTAGCCTAAAAGCGATTTCAAAATCACTTTTGGCTTTGTGTTTCACCAGGGATTCCATCGTATTCACAACTGTTCGGTTTGCCATTCCAAATCTTATGTCATGATCCTGCCTTTGAGCTATGTAAGTGTATAACTCGATCAAGTCGTATGGGTTGAGATTGATGAGGTCATTTTCGTTAAACACGCTAAATGCCCCATGTGCTCTCTCCACGGTAAACTCGATGTATCGGATAGCTCGGTTGGCAAATGTCTTTACTTTCAAGTCTATGACCCTCCTAATCCCATCATTTGAAAAGACAGTCTGTAGTGCTTGTGTGGTTTGTCTGATGAATCGATGGTGTAAGAGGTCCATAGACTCGGGTGATAAGATTGGAGGGTTTGTGGACAAACTCTCATCGCGGTCTTGGTACATATATTGATGAATGTTTCCATCATGACTGGTTCCCTGGGCAGCAGTTGAGGATATCTCCTCATCGACTCCATGCTTTGTATGATTTCATCTACCAGGCCCTGTGGAGGTTTCCTTGAAGAAGAGGGAGTATCCGCATGCATCACTGGTTGATGGGTTAAGGGTTGTGTATCGGTTGGGGGTTGTGTTTCCATTTGGGTTTGTGTAAGGGTAGTGGATATGGTTTCATTGGTTGGTTTGGTTTGGGTTTGGGTAGTTTCTGGTGCATGGGTTTCTATTGGGGTTTGTGGTAGTTAGGGTGATGGTTGGTTTGTTATAGGTTCTGGTTGTGTAGAAATGGTGAAGGATTGGGTTGTGCAAGGCGTTGGTGAAGGGGTTAAGGGTAGGCTTGATGTAGGTGTAGAAGGGAGAGGTTGGTTAAGTTGTGTTGGTGGGGTGGTAGGTTCTTCATCGGTTGAAGAGCTCAACACGATGGGCTCTTGGCTTGCGGCAAAAGAAACTTGTATATTTACATCTTCAGAGGGCAAAGCCTCTGGTTCCCTTGCATGGGTTCCTTCTAGCGAAGATGGTGGTTGTTGTGATGGTGATGGTGCAGCGGATTCGGTTTCATGAGCAGCCGCAGCCTGTGTCTCCCCCTCATGAAGTCCAAGACCTTGATCATTGGGGTCTTGGTCGTCATGTCTAGGCCTCTTGTACGGGCGGCTGCTAGAGCAAGAGGCTCTTGTCCTCTTCTTCTTCTGTTCCTTTTTGAAGGTGGCGAGGTATGCCTTCAGGGAGGTTTGCCGTTGACTCACCTCCATTTTTTGTAGGAGGGAAGTGGTGCACCGTTGTTCATCGGCCAGGTTCTAGGAGAGAACCATTGTTGGACGAGTGGCCCAATGAACAAATTTGGCACTGATCTCGTTAAAAGATGAGATTAGTGCTTTCGACAGAGCTCACAAGTCCGCTCGTGTGGCAAACTCTGTCATGGTGGATGAAGTTGGTGGTGGCATGGTGGTTGTGGATGTGGATGGGGGAATGGGAAGTTGGTTATTAGATCTCTCACCTCTGCAGTGAAAGAGGAGAAGGCTTCATCAAAGGATGGGCCTGCAGAGGGAGGTGGGGTTTGAGGAATGGGCTGGGGGATTTGGGCGAGGATAGCAGCCGGGAGTTGGGTGAGGGTGTCTTCGATGGAGGCCAGCTGGTGGGTGAGAGTGGCGACGGTGGCATCGGTAGTTGTCGTGGATGGTTGTGGTGTTTGGTGAGGGACTTGGGGGAGGGTTGTTGATAGGGAGTGAAGGTTGCGGAGGATGGTTTGAAGTTGGGTGATTATGTAGGTAAGGTTCTCATCGGCCTCAGTTTCCTGGGCCGTGAGAGTGACGATGGATTGGAGAATGACTTGGTTTCGTTGAGTGGCTAGGGAGGAAGAGATGTTACGGTGTTGGGTTATGGTTTGTTGGAGCATTTGTAGGCGGGTGGTGTTGGTTTGTGTTTGGGTTCCAAGTTGGGTAAGGTGGCGTTGTAGGATTGCAAGGGATTGTTGGAGGTCAGAGGTAGAGGTGGAGGATTGGTTTTCTACAATCCCTTGCATGATGAGTTTAAGGTCTTCCAAGGACCGCTTCACTGTATCGACGAAGGCTTGGAACTCAGCCTTTGTGACAAGATCAGCAAGTGGGGTAACCCCTGCAGCAACGGATGCTGTAGGTTGTGCCTCTGCTCTTGAGGCACCTTCTAGACCTTGTGAGAAAGTGGGTTTTGAAGGACTTCCAACGTGTCCTTGATAGCCCTTGAGAGAGGAGCTATCTTACGATGTTGCGACATCAGCATCCTCTTCCTCGGATTCAGAGGCCGAGAAAGTGAAGCGAATGTGTGTCCCCTTCGATAGATCAAATATCGAAGGGGGAGGTGCGTTAAGGGAAGATCTCTCTGAACAATCTATGGGTTCAACGTCAGAAGCAGCACATACTTCTGTGTGTGTGAAGGGATGTGGCGAGCCATGAGGCGAAGGGGCTCTTATCTCTTCATCACCTCTCTGTTGAGAGAGGGGTGATGGTAAACGTGGTACCTAGGCTTGTCCATCTCCAGAGGCCCGAAGAATGGCTTCTTGATGGCTGGCTGGGGTTGGGGTTGGACTGGGTCGTCCTTTTTCAATACCCTTTTGGCTTTGATCTCCTGGGGTAGTGGATGTGGTTGCCCTTTGGGAAGTGGGTTGAGGAATTGTATGAGTAAGGCCTGGGGAAGCACGAGTAGCATTATCATCATCATCACCTTCATCATCTGATGAAAATGACGCTTGTGCTCCCTCGCTTGGAGGGGGACGGCTCTAAATGCTCCGGAGTAGCTGCCCTCGGTTCTTGGGACAGCATGGAGCGTTCATAGGTCTAGCGTATCTCATTTGTCGATGCTATGACATTGAGCATAGCCCGTCGAAGAGGACGGTTTATGGTATAACCCTCCTTTGAGAGGGTTGGTTGATGACCATGTATTTTGTATACGGGCGTGTATGGTTCTTTGGCTGGTAGGCGATTCTTCCTCATTCCATCCCCGATGAAAATAGTGATGAAGCGCGGAAAGAGAATCGCAGGGAGAGGCTTACCAGCGGCCTGGAGCTTCGACTTCTTGACTACCGCCGAAAGTATTTCGTTGTAGATGAGGAAGGCGTAGTCGAGGTTCAAGTTGAAGTACAACCCGTACATTATTGTCATGATATTTGTGTTGCCTTGGTCCAAGGAGCCCAATTTGCATGTAAGGGCTTTGTTCAGAAGGGAGAAGAACATATTCCACATCGGTGGAAGCCATTCGCGTTTAAAATTGGAGGCGGTGCGTATGTCACTGTTGTAACCTAGCATTTTCAGGAATCGAAGAATGTCGTCGGTGGTTGGTGGTTCGTCAAATTGCGTAATGCCAAGTTCTTTGCGTGTTGGAATGCACAGTATCCGGCAAACCTTAGCCCGTGATATTTTAATAGAGCAGATCATATCGTTAGGGGAGTCTATGTCCCCCATGATACCGTGGCTTTCTTCATCAAACTCACAGGTTTGCCAATAATGTTGAACGTACTTTATGGGTACGTCTGTATCGGCAAGGGTGAGAGCGGGAAGAAGAATACTGTGTTTGAAGAACTCAATAATAATGGCAAAATGGTCGTCAAATAAGGCGGTTTTGAGTTCGATAGCGTGATTATTGGCCGCATTGATAGGAAGATGATGACACGGCTATCGGCTCCTGTCGACTAGATTCTTCTATCATTATTGTTGGATTCATGAGAAGCGGAGGATGCCATTTTTGCAACGTTGAGAAGGTTCCTGGGTTGGAGGTTTTCAGAGTGTAGTTGCAGGTTTAGAGGTTTTGAGAGTGTAGTTGCAGGTTTATGAAAGCGTAAAAGGAAAATGGAGGTAGAAGAATGATATATATAGGCGGGAGAATGGAGATGGGTTGGGGTAAGTGGGGGTGGAAAGGAAACGTTTCTTGATTATTAAAATACAATAATCCTGAAGAGTTTTGGAGGTTTATTTTGTGACAATTTGATTTGAGGAACATGAGCCGTCTTGATAGTACGTGCGTTTAATATAGTAGGACACGTGTCAAGACGGGGTAAGGGAGAGGGAAGGGTTAAAAGGGTATGTTGGGAACAGGTTGTTGAGGGTGTCAGGCGCGTGGTTATGATGACGTGGGAAATTATGTGAATAAAAATTATTCAAAATAATAGCTTGATGAATACGTAACCCAAAAATAATTTGAATTTAAAAATCCCATCTAATTGTAAGATTAATATTAATTACGAAGTTTTGGTCTTCTAAAAACACATGTTATATAGTTTTTTGTCACAAAAGCTGCAATTTTGTATAATCTTGAAAAATGAAGTTCAATTAAGATGAGTTTTTTGTATAAAAATTATTGTCATGGAACCAGAGGGGCTCTGGTTGGTCATGACTCATTGGGGAGGAACCAGAGGAGTTCTGGGTGAACATCTATGAAGGAATTCATTGATGTAATGTTGGACTATATGTTTATAGAAGCCTTGGATTGCAAACCAGAGGTTCTAGATAAACATTGTTAATCCAGTATATAGAACCAGAGGAGTTCTGGTGAGATACGTATGTAGCATTTGGGTGACCAGAGGCTATGGATAGTAGGACCAGAGATTCTGGATGTAAAATGTCCATGAAGAATATGAAATGTGGAGATGAATATTTTTGCTCCCCCTCAAAAACTCCCCCTCAAATTAAAAATGAGTAAGGATTTTGAAATTTTCAAAGACTCCCCCTCAAACAAATAATAAAGGAGAGTTAGGCGTACCAGAGGCTCTAGTCTACACAACCAGAGGCTTTGGTTGTGAAGGAAAGAAAATGAGTAATGGAAAATGGTGAAGTGTATGTGAAAGTCGTGTGATGGGTGAGCCTTTGAGACCAGAGTAGCTCTAGTTCCAAAGATTGTGAATCCAGAGGCTCCGGTCTTTAGAACCAGAGGCTCTGGTTGTGAAAGCAAAGGAATGAGATGTAAGGTGAGTGAGTAGTCTACATGGAATGGGAAGAGGGAAACTCTTTGGGACCAGAGGAGTTCTGGTTACCAAGAGTATGAATCCAGAGGCTCTGGTCTATAGAACCAGGGGCTCTAGTTGGTAAGAGAATACTAGGTAAAAATTACTAAGTATTTGCTTTGGATTAGAGGGGTTCTGGTTCAAAAGCGATGGAGGTTGTTTGCCAAAATTTTTATCAAAGTGAGTCTAAATAGTCAGAGACTCTGATCTTTATGACCAGAGGCTCTTGTTTAGAGTACTTGAAGTTTATGGCTAAGACTTTATATATCACTTATACGCATAACCATGAGATATGGAGGATCTCTGGTTTCAAGGTAATGATCGCCTTTAAGTGGTGAGATTCAGCATACCCATCTTGCTGACTAGGAATAAAAATCTTTTCTCATCAAGATCTTTTGTAAAGATGTCAGCAAGTTGAATCTTAGTGGGAACAAAATACATTTCTATGTTACCTTTTTCAACATTATCTTTTAGAAAATAGTACCTTACATCGATGTGCTTTGTCTTGTAATGTTGTACTGGGTTTGTAGAGATTGCTATGGCACTATTGGAGTCACAGAGGATGCGAATTTTGTCATAACTGAAACCATAGTCCTTAAGCTGAGTCTTCATCCAGAGAACTTGTGAACAACAACTAGCTCCAACAACATACTCTACTTCTGCTGTGGATGTTGAGACTACCCAAGATCGACAGAAAAGTTATGCCGATAAACAAAGAAAACTGATTGAATTCAATGTAGGGGACTTTGTAATGTTAAAAATATCTCCATGGAAGGGTGTTATGAGATTCGGGAAGAAACGAGAACTTAGTCTACGGTACATTGGACCATTCAGAATCTTCAAACGGGTTGGGCCGGTAGCCTATCAGTTGCAACAACCATTGGAACTCAGCCTAATTCATAGTACCTTTCATGTGTCGAATTTATGCAAGTGTTTGGCAGATCCAAGCTTAGTGATACCACTTCCCAAGATCAAACTCGATAAAAAATTGAATTTTATCGAGACCCCAGAGGTAGTAACAAACAAAAGACCAGGGTACTAAGAAATAAAGAGATCAGTCTAGTCAAGGTACAATGGCGTTTTCATAAGGGTACAAAAGCAACATGGGAATTAGAATCAGATATGAGAACCCGTTATCCATTGCTATTTAAATGAATTCCGGGACATAATTCTTTTAAGGGGGAAAGAATGTTATAACCCGGTTTCAGACAATCTGGGTTGAGGTAAAATAATACGTGATTAATATTTGAATATCTAATGGTATGCATGATAAAATAATATATATGGATGACATATATGCAAAGACATGATGAACGTAAGAGGATACATGCAAATGTTATGTTATGTATGTGTATATATGTAATAAATTGCATACCTTAATAGGTAAGGTGCAGGTGCAGTATAA
>NW_020201978.1:27383-29332 GCF_001531365.2 Cynara cardunculus var. scolymus
AGATGGTATCTTAGAGATGAAGTAAAGTAATGGTATCTTAGTAATGAAATAAGATGGTATCTTAGAGATGAAGTAAAGTAATGGTATCTTAGTGATGAAGTAAGATGGTATCTTAGTGATAAAGTAAATTAATGGTATCTTAGTGATGAAGTAAGATGGTATCTTAGTGATGAAGTAAKATGGTMTCTTARTGWTGAAGTAAGATGGTATCTTAGTGATGAAGTAAGATGGTATCTTAGTGATGAACTAAGATGGTATCTTAGTGATGAACTAAGATGGTATCTTAGTGATGAAGTAAAGTAATGATATCTTAGTGCAGAAGTAAAGTATTAGTATCTTAGAAAGAAGTATAAATAGAAAGATAAGCCAAGATAATTTTATCTTATCATTCCTTGTTTTGAAAGAAGAGATATTTCTTAGAAAGAAAAGTTGAAGTTGGTGAAGGTGTTCTTTGGAAAGAACCGGTGTTTTAAAGAATCTGCGTTTGTTGTGTGATCTTTTACTACAGAATCTGTTATAACAAGGTGAGTTTAACTATTGTTTTGATATAACCTGTGAGTTTTTGAACTACTATCTGTTTACAAACCGTGAGTTTATATCTACTATTGATTTTGTAAACTGTTGAGTATTGATGGTTTGAAATATAAAGGAATTTTGTAAAACTATTATGTTTAAGTTTTAAAGGAAATATTTTGTGATGCTGAAGTTTGAATCTGTTTTGGAAAAGATTAAAGTAGAAACTGTGCTTTAAAAGCAGTTTTGGATTTGATATCCTGTGTTGAGAATTTAAAGAGGATTAGAAGATTTGAGAAATCATTTACAGAACAGATTGTTCTAAGGCTTTAAAGGTTTTGAATATAAACCTATTTTGAGATTATGATTGGTTAAAACTATAGACGAGGTTCACTCTGACGTATATGACTTTGTTCCGTCATTGGATGAAATAGTCTATAGATTTTGGTTAAAACCATGAACGAGGTTCACTCTGACAGTTATGCCTGCAGCCTGTCATTGAATGAAATAGTTCATAAATTTTCCAGGGGAAATAAGGATGGTCGTTGTGTGCGATGGATAACTGTTGCTATAAAGGGGAAATTATGGATGTAATAAGGATGGTCGTTGTGTGTGCATGGTATAACTATTGCTATTATATCTTTTAAGATTAAAACAGATTGGAGTTCTCACTTCTTGATGATTTGAGGATTCAGAGATGTTGTTCTTATTAGAAATAATAGTATTGATGTTATGGTTACGGGAAAATATGGCCTATGATCATTAATTTTGATTAAAAGTCTTTTGAGACAGAATATGATTTTCATCCTTTACTACATGGAATGAATTATTTGAAATTGATGTTTTCGTGATCTTCACCCTGCATTACATAAAAAGGGAACCTCACTAGACATACATGTCTAACCCTCATTTTGTGTTTTCAAAAATATGTGTGCAGGTAATGATAATAAGGGAAAGAGCATTATGTGAATTATTTCCCTATGTGCTTAGCTGTGTGTTATAACCAGGTTTGAGACAACCTGAGTTGAGGTAATTTATACATGTTTATTATGTGAATTACGTGAAATATGCATATCTAAGTAGAAATGCATGAACCATATATGTRAACATGATATTGTGCATGCATATATGTGAAAAGATGTCATGACATATATGATTTATACATGTATGCTTGTGGTATGAAGCATACATGAGGTAGTGTTTATTGTATTCGGGTGAAATCATTATATCTTCATGGTTAAGAAATCATGAATATTATAATGATTTATCCACCGCCCAAGATTATTTCTATTGGAAGAAGCTTTCACCGCCAATGAGTTTTATAGTTAAAATAATCTTCACCGTCTTGGTGGGAGTATTTAAAGAAATAGAAAGATAAGATTTTATCTTATCATTTCATATCATTTCATTTGAAGAAAGTTTTGTGGCGGTGAAAA